>NC_047075.1:5267083-5432083 GCF_902459465.1 Asterias rubens
TATGTAAATCTGTGTACTTGGTGTTTTTTGTCGTACAAAAAATACCCAACCCTAAGGGAAACTTGTTCGGCACCCTTTCACTAAAGGAACATTACAGAATTGGTTTTTGCAAACAAAACAGTTGCTGGCAGTGTAAGCACTAAATGTTATCCACCATATACATAAACTGACAAACCTGTAGAAGTTTGAGATCGATCGGCTGTCTGGGTCACGAGAGAATAGTGAAAAACCGGTTACATGTTTTGCATGACGATGTTTAAAAAAAAAAAAAAAAAAAAAAACCGATCACTGAGAAAACGGGAAATTATTTGTATTTATTTTACATCAAGTATGCCATTTCTGCCTCAGTAAGAAATATTTTAATGGATCTTCATCATTAGACCGTGTAAGTTTTATGTGAATCTGTGATCTAAAGCAAGTTTTTTTCCTTACCATTTCTGTAATGTTCCTTAACAAAATCTAAAACAGAATATTTTTCCAATTCTCACCAAAACTTGGAGAGCTGTGTAGTGTCATGTCACGTAGGACTTTGGTGCTGAAGCAAGACCAGGTGAGCATGAACTGTCTTGACCTTTGACACACACTCTTTGAACTCTGACCCGATAGCGGCTGCTGGTGGATTCAAATTATGTTTTTAACAAGTCAAATAAGAATAGTAAGTTTCTGAAATCATTGATAACAGTCATAATTTTATTTAAAAGGGTTTGTATTCGTTTGTATTATTATTATTGTAATTGTAATTGTTATTGTTATTGTCGTTGTCGTTGTCGTTGTCGTTGTCGTTGTCGTTGTCGTTGTCGTTGTCGTTGTCGTTGTCGTTGTCGTTGTCGTTGTCGTTGTCGTTGTCGTTGTCGTTGTCGTTGTCGTTGTCGTTGTCGTTGTCGTTGTCGTTGTCGTTGTCGTTGTCGTTGTCGTTGTCGTTGTCGTTGTCGTTGTCGTTGTCGTTGTCGTTGTCGTTGTCGTTGTCGTTGTCGTTGTCGTTGTCGTTGTCGTTGTCGTTGTCGTTGTCGTTGTCGTTGTCGTTGTCGTTGTCGTTGTCGTTGTCGTTGTCGTTGTCGTTGTCGTTGTCGTTGTCGTTGTCGTTGTCGTTGTCGTTGTCGTTGTCGTTGTCGTTGTCGTTGTCGTTGTCGTTGTCGTTGTCGTTGTCGTTGTCGTTGTCGTTGTCGTTGTCGTTGTCGTTGTCGTTGTCGTTGTCGTTGTCGTTGTCGTTGTCGTTGTCGTTGTCGTTGTCGTTGTCGTTGTCGTTGTCGTTGTCGTTGTCGTTGTCGTTGTCGTTGTCGTTGTCGTTGTCGTTGTCGTTGTCGTTGTCGTTGTCGTTGTCGTTGTCGTTGTCGTTGTCGTTGTCGTTGTCGTTGTCGTTGTCGTTGTCGTTGTCGTTGTCGTTGTCGTTGTCGTTGTCGTTGTCGTTGTCGTTGTCGTTGTCGTTGTCGTTGTCGTTGTCGTTGTCGTTGTCGTTGTCGTTGTCGTTGTCGTTGTCGTTGTCGTTGTCGTTGTCGTTGTCGTTGTCGTTGTCGTTGTCGTTGTCGTTGTCGTTGTCGTTGTCGTTGTCGTTGTCGTTGTCGTTGTCGTTGTCGTTGTCGTTGTCGTTGTCGTTGTCGTTGTCGTTGTCGTTGTCGTTGTCGTTGTCGTTGTCGTTGTCGTTGTCGTTGTCGTTGTCGTTGTCGTTGTCGTTGTCGTTGTCGTTGTCGTTGTCGTTGTCGTTGTCGTTGTCGTTGTCGTTGTCGTTGTCGTTGTCGTTGTCGTTGTCGTTGTCGTTGTCGTTGTCGTTGTCGTTGTCGTTGTCGTTGTCGTTGTCGTTGTCGTTGTCGTTGTCGTTGTCGTTGTCGTTGTCGTTGTCGTTGTCGTTGTCGTTGTCGTTGTCGTTGTCGTTGTCGTTGTCGTTGTCGTTGTCGTTGTCGTTGTCGTTGTCGTTGTCGTTGTCGTTGTCGTTGTCGTTGTCGTTGTCGTTGTCGTTGTCGTTGTCGTTGTCGTTGTCGTTGTCGTTGTCGTTGTCGTTGTCGTTGTCGTTGTCGTTGTCGTTGTCGTTGTCGTTGTCGTTGTCGTTGTCGTTGTCGTTGTCGTTGTCGTTGTCGTTGTCGTTGTCGTTGTCGTTGTCGTTGTCGTTGTCGTTGTCGTTGTCGTTGTCGTTGTCGTTGTCGTTGTTGTTGTTGTTGTTATTGTTATTATTATTATTATTATTATTATTATTATTATTATTATTATTATTATTATTATTATTATTATTATTATTATTATTATTATTAAAAAAACTGCTCATTGCAGCCTACTGGCTGATTTACAAAACAGTGTACATTATAATTAAAAGAAGTGCAACAGAAATATTTGTAAACTGAATTTAAACAAAAACAGAGAGGAATCAGATTCAATTTTGTTGGGATAAAACGTGATATCTTTTTTTTCACAACTACAAGATTCGAAGGAACGATTCTCAAAATCCATACTACATCCACAGCTTCTGTAGTTAGTTGTTATTGCAAAATGTTTTCAGATTCCTTACTAAAGGTATGCACCCATTTTAAAGGCACTGCACACCTTTTGGAATTGTCAAAGACCAGTCTTCTCACTTGGTGAATCTTAACATGCACAAAATAACAAACCTGTGAAAATTTGAACTAAATTGTTTGTTTTTTTTAACCCAAAAGGCATTGATGCCTTGCAGACATCGCCTTTTTGTTTTGATTTATGATAAGGGAATAAAAGAGTAGTGACTCGTTCTTAAACTGCCGTTTAAAACCTTGCATGGTCGTTTCCGCGCACGGCAACGACCCTGCCAGTTTAAAACGACCGTTCAAGAACCCGTCGCTATAATAATAATAATAATAATAATAATAATAATAATAATAATAATAATAATAATAATAATAACAATAATAATAATAATAATAATAACACTTGTAATGCGCACATTATCCACCCTGCTGGGTGTTGAAGGCGCAGATACCCTTTTATACCCTTTTATTTCCTTATTATAAATCAAAACAAAAAGGCGATGTCTGTAAGGCTTCATTTTCCAATGTTCTTTTCCATAATGCAGACGAGAATGGGACATTACAAATACAAAGTTTGTATAGAAACCTAGGATATTGAACGTGTTGAACACTTTTAAGTGATAACTTTTGTTGAAAGCGGCTCACTTTGTTTTGTACATACTTTTAAACCTGAGACCTTCATCCAATTTGTCCCGACTTTCATCTTGTTTGTGTACATCTTACCTTTTGAACGCAGCTCAGCAAGTGTTTATCCAGCCAGTTCGTGTAAGATTCCAGTGAAGATTGATTGTCCAGCAGTTCCTGAAACTGTTCACAAACTGCCCAACCAAACAAAAACAACAAGATATACCATTACTATTCCAATTTTTACCCATACACCGATGTGTGTTAGCACTGTATACTCAGTACTTTTCCGAGTCCTGTGAACAAAATATCACAGGCATGTTACTCGGTTGGGATTCGAACCCACGACCCTTGCAATTCTAGAGCAGTGTCTTACCAACTAGACTACCGAGGTTGCGCGGCAGCTAGAGGCAGTTCGAATCCTATATTAATCTATGGACATTTCGAAAAAGTACCCAAATCCTTTAACAATATAAAAAAAGTACGATCCACGCAAGTACTCCTCGGAATTGTGTGGTTACCTTTTACTTCGTTCGACATTTTGGGATCATTTACAATTTTAATAATTTAACTCAACGTTTAAACATCCTCCACCTATGTTCTTAACAAACGCTGTCATAATACACTTGGCAACAATGGCTTGGAAACAATAATGAACAATTGTAAAACCTATAGGTAGAACTTGGTACCACTTTTTATGAACTAGACTGGTGCATTGCAACACACACGGGGTTGTATACTCCCAAGGAGCTCAGATGGTTTAAGGAATAAATTAAGTGACTAGGGATGTTGAAAGCGCTTTGAGACGCCATTCGGGTGTTTATGAAAAGCGCTATATAAAAACTGTTTTATATTAGTAAAAGGTCCCGATGATATAGATCTTTATCACGGTGCAGCCATCTTGAATTTCTGCCATTGATATCAAAGTTACCAAACCGAGGCTGGAAGAACAAAAGAGTCTGGTTCTTATTTTTAAAATGATCATTAGCATTCATTATTGTTATTTGATACGAGGAACTTGACCAAGATGGAGGCAGCGTGATAAATGTCCATTATGTGATATCTGAAATTTGCCAAAGAGTTGTTTTACAAAGAACTTGCATTTTGACAGGCGTGGTGCTGGACCCATGTCTTGCACTGCATACAGGGTTTGGCTGACTATCGTCCTAACGTCTACCATTGACCAATCCTCGGCCATCTGAGACGTGACCTCACCGTTCTGAGTGATACCCTTTGCGGCTTGGCAGAGATGGTTCAGAGAGGTTTGTCTCTCTAGAAGCTGGCTGAAATATCTTGCCACTGTAGGGGCAAACAAATCCAAATGTGTTGCTTACTTGGCCTTTGATCGGGTACCCTTTCCGTTTGTGGTAACCCTCAACATAAATATGATTAGAGTTTTAGTTGTTTTAAAAATTCAAAAAGACGGTGACAAAATTCCCTTGATCATTGGACTTTTGGTTACCACCATTTGTGGAACCTGACTTTCTTTCAAAGACTAGCCTTTTGTACAAGAAGAAATAGGCCCTTTTCGAAACCACGACTCCGGATTCGGCTCAGGCTAGCTTAGCCCCTTCAAATGCTTTGCATACGTGCTCAGGGCTTCAGACGAGAGAAGGAGCCTGAAGCTGAATCCTATAGTAAAGCCGAAGCCGCGGTTTCGAAAAGGGTCATAAGTTGAAAATTATTTATTTTATACTTCTGAACTTGACGTTGCAGAGTAACTCCGGGAGATGCTCCATTGCAGTCTGAAGCCATTCTTCCAACCGCTGGGAGAAGGTGCCAATAACCAGCGCCAAACTCTCTGGTAGTGTTTGGGTGACAGACGGCATTAGTACACCAGCAATTGCCTGTAATATATAAACCAAATTAAGCAGCTGTTTTTTTAGACTAACAAATACTGGTTGTTCGGTCGTCATCCGAAACAACCTTGTTTTTATTGTTGTTGTTTTTTTGTGTTGCTAATTGTCTCTTGGTCAAATTTTTCACGTTGCCTTGGATCAGACGAGTTGGTCTATAAAAAGTGCTTGTAACCGTTTGATATAAAATGTACATGGTTGGAAAGATGTTGTAAAAGTAGAATATAATGATCTACGCAAGTATGCCTCGAAATTGCACGGTTTTCCTTTTACCTCGCCGACTAACACGGTCGGCCAGCTATGGGAGTCAAATTTTTGACTCCCATAAATGGCCGACCGGTTAGTTCGCAAAGTAAAAGGAAAACCACGCAATTTCGAGGCAAATTTGTGTAGATTATTATATTCTACTTTTGAATTATCTATCTAACCATATGCATTTCATAACAAACGGTTTCACACGCTTTTCAAAGACCAATACTCGTCTGATCCAAGGCAACGTGTTCCTTTAAGGCTCATGTATTTCACTGGTAGTTTTTACTGATTTGCCTCCTGTGACTAGTACTTCATCTGTTTGGCGTTTTAAAGGCAGTGGGCACTATATAACTTAAAATAATTGTTAGCATAAAATCTTACTTGGTAACAAGCAAAGGAGAGCTGTTTATAGTATAAAACATTGTGAGAAACGGCTCCTTCTGAAGTTACATGATTTTTGTGAAAGAAGTAATTTTCCACGAACTTGGTTTCGAGACCTCACAACTAGTCCCGAAATCAAGCATCGGGTAGCACACAACTTCGTGTGACAAGGGTGTTTTTTTCTTTTATTATCGTTATTATCTTGCAACTTCGACCACCAATTGAGCTCGTATTTTCACAGGTTTATTATTTTATGCACATGTTGAGTTACACCAAGTAGACGACTGTTCTTTGACAATTACCAATAGTGTCCAGTATATTTAAGGCCCTCCTATAATAATCTCTAGTAATTGTATTGTTGGTATCGTTATATAACCAAACTAAGAACATCTTACAAGGCAATGTCGAAAATTCATTCACATTTCAGTTTCCTTTTAATTTTGCTTGGTCTGGTGAGTTACAACTCACAAAGTATATGATGGGCATTGTAGTCATTGGTTGCCATGTGTGACATGACCGTTGGGTTTGGCAAACGTACATTAGTTGAAGCTGTCTGGACGATGTCATTGTTTGGAGAAGTCTGAGGACTACATACTTATTTATAATATAGTGGCTTCTTATTAAAGGCAGTGGACACTATTGGTAATTACTCAAAATAATTATCAGCATAAAACCTCAATTGGTAACCAGTAATGGGGAGAGGCTGATAGTATAAAACATTGTGAGAAACGGCTCTCTCTGAAGTGACGTAGTTTTTGAGAAGGAAGTAATTTTCCACGAATTTGAATTCGAGACCTCAAGTTTAGAATTTTAGGTTTCAAAATCAAGCATCTGAAAGCACACAACTTCGTGTGACAAGCGTGTTTTCTTCTATCATAGTTATCTCGCAACTTCGACGACCAATCGAGCTCAAATTCTCACATGTTTGTTATTTTATGCATATGTTGAGATACACCAAGTGAGAAGACCGGTCTTTGACAATTACCAATAGTGTCCACTGTCTTAAACACGCGCATATTATCCGTAACTCAGCGACGCTCAACTCGCTTTGACATGCAGTATTTCTTGCAAGGTATGTGAGACTACGTTTGAATTATGAGACCTACTGATATAGCACCAAATAATGGTTCACAAGGTGCCGTGGCGCAATATGCTGTCAATCAAACCAGGAACGCCGGGACGAACCCCTTCTCTGTATGCTAGGTTTATTCACGTGCTTTGCACAACACATGGGACCACCGGCTTTACGTCCCATCCGAATGACGAAGCATCACAGTGTCTTCATTAGGGGATAAGGTGTCACGACTTGGACTCGCACCCACAATTTGTTGATCAGAAGTACCAGAGTTTGAACTTGATATTCTAAACAGCTAGGCCATGACACGCCACGATTTTTAATTACGGGGGTTGGAGGTTTGTTTTACTTAGCAAGATTTGTACACAAGCAAGAAGGCACCAACAAAGCTTCAAAACGCATGGCATTGTACGCTATGACCCCATTCACGCCTTGTTCCTGTTTTGGGGGAACAAGTACAAACGCTTGAACAAAATAAATCGCTGGTTTTTACGTCGTTCCCACTTTCGCAAACACGTTAATGATTGAAAGCTGTTCTCAAAATGACCATGTCAAAATGATTGGGCTGTTTTACCTTGTAAAGAACCGAATCACAAAGACCGACTATATCGGCGATTATTTGTGAGTCCAGTATACAGAGCATGTGGGTTGGCATACCCTGCCAGAAATGAAGAAGGTAGCTCTCGACCTCGTCGAAGTTGGCTCTGATCACCGTGTCTAGGATACGCTGGCAATGTGTGCGATACATCATCAGAAAAGTTGATACCTTCAAGGGAAAACAACAAAGTTATTTACACTTAAGAAAAATCTACTGGTGCACATGAGAGTGCACATGGCACTGTCTAGATCGAATTGGACGCCGTTATGCATACAGGGAAGTAACTGTGAGTAGTTAATCGTGTTGGTCAAATCACGAACAATTTTCAGTGGAGCATATTTTCAAAAGAGGGCGCTCTGTTTGCTTAACAAACTGGTGACTTCACATTAATTTTTGATGAAATCATTCCCAGTTCGTTGTTCAGACAATCACAGCCATACTTAAACGTGCACAGCCAGTGTTGAACGCGCAGTGAGTATAGCTGAAAGATATATCTGAAAGTGATTATGTACGTTGTAACTGCATTATAATTTACCTGAAAGGCTAATCATCCTTACTTGCAGCTAGAGCTCACTTGCGAAGGACGCGGCTACAACGTGTTCGAGAAGCAGGCATGCAAGGGCGCCTTTGGCAGCCAGCCACATCAACCCATTATGACCACGGAGCATAGCAAGATATCGAAAGGGTTTGATTTTACCCAAGGGAAGAAAGCCGGATGGTCTGCAGAAACCCTCGTGGCACAGCAGAAAACCAACGATGACTCAACTTTCAAATGGCCCTGGCCAGGTATCGAACCAGGGTCACCCTGGTGAGAGGCGAGCGCGCGCTTTACGCACTAGCCATGCTCCCAATACATGTCCGTGTTGTTCGTTGGACCGCAAAAGAAAACTACTTCATGTGACTATTGTTATGTTACAAGGACTTTTGAAGAGTGAGGGTGGTCATTTAGATGTTGTTTTTTGGATGTGACCTATCCGAAGGGAACATTAATAGTATGATCCTCCCCCGGTGTAAGTGTCCAGGGTTTGGTCACGCCCCACCCCACATCTAACTAAACATCGTCTCTATTAACTCTATCCCTGAGCAGGGTTTATTATCTCCTGGGAATATTTCCCGGAAGTTGTTTTCTGTAGTGTGAACAGATTGACCAAAAGCTATCGGTAATTTCCAAGGAAATAAATGTACTATAGTTTGAAAAGGGCTTCAAGGCAGTGGACACTATTGGTAGTTACTCAAAACAATTATCAGCATAAAACCTTACTTGGTAACGAGTAATGGGGAGAGGTTGATAGTATACAAATATTGACTGCTTCGAGTGCTATGGTTAAAACTATGACTCCCGAGGTGATCCCCGGAGCGTTTTATTTTCCCAAGGCGAAGCCGAGGGAAAATAGAACGCTCCGGGGATCACCGAGGGAGTCATAGTTTAAACCATTGCACGAGTAAAAGCAGCCAATATTTGTTTTATAACACCCCAAACATTTCTAAATACTGTACAGACTTTACAGACCTGAATGCTACAATCCACGGACGACGCGAATACAGATTGCAAAAACTTTTACTGTGCTCTGCATGTAGTGTCATGTAATCCGAAATGGTTACAGACTATTAATTTCCTTTTCATTCTCTCCCTGCTTGCTAGACCATTGTACTGTACTAACTCATCTGTGGTCAGCTTTGTTCCATCAGCATCAATTGTGTCTGAGGCTTGCATCCTGCCAAAGACACATCTAGGCCTCATCCACCATCGAAGATATCTGAAATGCCCTGTTTCTTACTATGACAACTCCCCAGCCACTTTTCATTTGGAAATTGTGATTTTTGGTGACATTGCTGTAAATCCCGGCCCTGAAGGTGTCAATAACTCAAACTCAGCAGAAGCTAGTCCAAACTCTGCAAATTCCTACTCACGGAACAAGCTTCTCAGTCTCCGTTATGCCCCATCCACACATGCTACAACTCTGCTGCCTTCCTGTATATTATCATTACAGAACCTTGGCCTTTTTGTAAATCCCAGCACTGTTTACCGACCTACACATCGTGGTAAAAAAGCTGGTCGCCGTAGAACTGTTCATAAACCCCCCGTACCCGAAGTTACACTCCCATCTGTTCCAGTACCAGTGACTCCAGCCGAATCTCAACTCAGCCATCTGTAACAAGTATGACGATTTTGCTGATTTTGTTCTGCAAAAAGATCTGGACCTTGTTGCCGTTTCAGAAACATGGCTGAGACCAGACGACAACTTAACATGTCGTCAGTGTACCCCTGCTGGCTACTACTACTTTCATCACATCCCAAGACCTCACAAGACTGGTGGAGGAGTTGCAATACTGTACAGATCTACTTTATCCGTCTCTGTGAAAAGTAATGACGTCCAGTACACAACTTTTGAACCCCCTTCATGCTGAAGTTTCCGGAAACTCTAAATCTGTTCGCCTTGTCATTGTATACAGACCTGAAAGAGATTCAAACGGCCAACATGTGACTTTCTCAAGTTTTCTAAGGGAGTTTGAGAATTTGATTTTGGAATATCTGCTTCATCCATCGGAAATCATCATCACAGGCGACTTTAACATTCATGTTGATGACATCCATAACACCAATGCAAACCAGTTTAAGCATCTACTTCAGGCTTTTGGTCTTACCCAGCATATCAAGGAGCCGACTCATTGTCTCGGTCATTGCCTAGACCTTGTCATAACTCGTGAAATCTCCCCACCAATTGTCTCAAACTTTGTTATTCTACCTGGATTATCAGACCATTATGCAGTCATGTGTAACTTGAGTCTGTGCAAGCCCAAAGTCCCAACCGTTACTATAAAGAGCCGACAATGGAAACATGTGAATCCTACCGTGACATAGGCTCCCATTTAGCAAATCTAGAAGTTGATCACGACTGCTTGGATTCCTATGTCAGCCAATATGAGAGTACAGTCAGTGACATCTTGGATAAATACGCACCTTGGAAAACGAGATCAGTCAAGGTCCGAACTGAAGTCTCCTGGTTCAATGATGATATTCGTACAGCGAGAAAGATCTGTCGTCAACTGGAGCGGAAGTGGCGGAAAAATGGCAAATTGGCAATTCAACGACAAGAATATCGCAACCAATGTAAAGTAGTTAGGAATTTGATCAACCAGGCAAAGATCATCCATTATTCATCTCAAGTACAAGAATCCTCAGGAGATCAAAAGAAGCTTTTCAAGATAATTGGTAAGTTGTTGCTCAAACCCAAAGCCCCTGTCCTTCCATCCACTTACAATGACCAGGACTTAGCAAATGAGTTCCGGAAATTCTTTGTCACCAAGATTTCAGACATCCGCTCATCATTGTCATCAGTCCCTTACAACGTGAGTAGAAGGAGCCGTCTGATGGGGACACACAAAGGAAAATAGTATTGGAAATCGATAAAAAGACAAAGGAATGAATGGAATAATTAATGAGGACACACAAAGGAAGGGATTAAGATTTTGGGGACACACAATGGAGGCCGGAAGGAGAAGGGATTAAAATTTTGGGGACACACAAAGGAAAGGGATTACTATTTTGAGGACACACAAAGGAGGGGATTAAGATTTTGGGGACACACAAAGGAAGACGGAAGGAGAAGGGATTAAAATTTTGGGGACACACAAAGGAAGACGGAAGGAGAGGGATTAAAATTTTGGGGACACACAAAGGAAGATGAAAGGTTGAATGAAATTTTTAATGAGGACACACAAAGGAAGACGGAAGGAGAAGGGATTAACATTTTGGGGACACACAAAGGAAGACGGAAGGTTGAATGAAATAATTACAATAGGAAGATGGAGTTTCATCATACCTAAATTAAACGTAAACAGAACTATAGTATACGGGATTAAAATGATCCCCCATCATAGGTATAACTAACAGCTTAGTCAACTATATTGACCTATTATTTTCTACCCTCACCTGAAAAGGAAATATTCCATCAGTTATTTTTTCAGCAGGACTCCAACGTGTCTTAAAACATTAATGCAGTTAAAGTAATCTTAGTAAATTCACTAAGTTCAACTGAAGTTATTAAATATAATAATATTTGATTTTATGTTATGTTACTTACACTTTTAGTGTTTAAAGCCATTATGCAATTACACGTCGAATATAAAGCGAGCTTATTTCTGTATTTAGTTTTTATAAAACAAATTATCATTGGAATAACAAAAAACGAACCCCATAATTTGAGATTACCTACATGAAACGCGTACAGTAAATTCGATTCTTTATAATCGAATATTCGGATGTTACTTGAAAAGGAAATGTTCCATCAGTTATTTACTCAGTAGGACTCCTACGTGTCTTAAAACATTAATGCAGTTAAAGTAATCTTAGTAAATTCATTAAGTTCAACTGAAGTTATAAAATATAATAATATTTGATTTTATGTTATGTTACTTACACTTTTAGTGTTTAAAACCATTATGCAATTACACGTCGAATATAAAGTGAGCTTATTTCTGTATTTAGTTTTTATAAAACAAATTATCATTGGAATAAAAAAAAAACGAACCCCCTAATTTGAGATTACCTACATGAAACGCGTACAGTAAATTCGATTCTTTATAATCGAATATTCGGATGTTACTTGAAAAGGAAATATTCCATCAGTTATTTACTCAGTAGGACTCCTACGTGTCTTAAAACATTCATATAGTTAAAGTAATCTTAGTAAATTTACTAAGTTTAACTGAAATCATAAAATTTAATATTATTGAGTGATAGGTAGACATCAAATGAGACAGTTTGGTTATTTCTCTTTTTGGAAGATGGTGGGGGGCTCTGAAAAGAACCGGTTGGTTTTGACGCGTACACATTCAACGTCTATTTGAAGGTGATGAACATTGTGATAGCCTTGATTCGTGATGCACTTGCTTTATCACTTTGTAGATGTAGGTCCTTTATATTTCTACGTCTTTTCTTGTTGCCATCTGGTGGTGCACCCTAAGCCTTACCGGCCTTCTTCCGTCCCTCTCCACTTGGCTTTTTGAATTTTCCGTGGGTGATATGATATTTAAACAGAGTATGAAAGATGAAATTAATCCCCGTTATAGTAAAAAGAATACATGTCATTTTTAGTATATGGAGAGGATATTGTAAACATTCCTATACTCTTTTTTCTTTAAATTTTAAGTTAAAAGCGTTACGTTCAATATAGAATTGAATCTTAAGAGTGTCAAACGTCTTGAGCCATTTTACAAACAAACATATATTTGTTTAATACTACGAGAAAAATGGTGCGCTACCATGGCTAACGGAAGTTGTTATCGTTCAGTGTTGCCTCCCATGACTAAATCAATACATGTGTTGCGTTGCAAGAGTCAGCAAAACCATGAAAGTTTACCTGCCGCGGTTAATACATTTATCTTCCCCAGTAACGGACCATCAATTGAACAAAGAGTAACTTTTAGTGTTAAAAACCACCATGCAATTGCAAGCCGAATAGGAAGTGAGCTTAGTTTCGTATTATTTTAGTGTTTATAAAACAAGTTATCATTGGAATGATAACGACCCCCATAACTTGGGGTTACATGTAACGCGTACAGTCAAATATTTGGATGTTACTTTTAGCAAGTGAGGAAAACAAATTTCAGTTCTCAACTTATTGAGACAAAAATTCGGTATACGATACTAAACACGAACGTTTCTTTTAAAGTTATTAAACGAACTTAACTGTCTACACAGTCCATCTCAAGACTGTTTAGTTACACATCATTACGAGTAGCATTTAAAATAAACTCACCAAATTCAGATGGTGCGCATGAAAAACCAACACGTTACCGTAGCTCCATGTTTATAACGACGGCATCGATCTCGATCTCTAATAATATTATGTCATTGTTTCTCCCGATACTTCTTACACAAACTGATAATAGAAAAATGTATGCTTCTTTTCGACCGAAAAACCGCATCCGGACATTATTCCATGATTTGTACACGTACACAATCGGTAGAGTTGCCACATGTCTATACCTGCAACATTGGATCTACAACAAATTTTGCCCGCTGGGTCATGTACCCCTATTGTTGACGAATCGATTAGTGTTCCCCCACTATTTGCTAAAGGATTAAATTTGTCCAGGCCCTTAAACGAATAGAGTCTATGCTGTGCACAACAAGACAGTAGCTTACAATGTTGAATGGTACCGACTGTTGAATGCTTGTCGATGTTATAAGAAGACAATCTTTTTATTACATACAGTTATTGTTTGTGGTAAAAAATTAATGACTTCGTCTTCATTACGTATGAAAGACACTGTTTGTTGTTTTTTGCTAACACCAGATACATCACTAACTTGTGTCCGATTTAACTCAGTTGAAACTTAATCATCATCATTCACATGAGTGCTTATTAATTATTGTAAAAAAAAAAGTTTGGTTTCAGCGGTTTTTTGTATGTGATTGTTTTATCACTTTGTTTAAATTTATATCAGTAGTTAGCTTGACGTGCTTCTGACGTTTAGGAATTCATTTAAGGAAAAATGTGGACACATAAACAAACGCTACACATTAAACGAAACGTAAGTATAACAAAAACGAACATGTACAAAGACTGCAACATAAAACAAATCAATAAACAAAAATGTGATTTAAAATTAAGAATTTTCAAAAGGCATGTACACAATTTTACAGACAAAAATGTTAAAGTATAGGTCTATCGAGAAAGTAAAAAAGAAACAGATGAAACAAAATCAGTAATACAACGAAACACTATGCTATAGTCAACGACATGATGAGGAATATTCAACTAAACATCACATTAGTATGGTACAACGTGTAGGTTCAGTATAAAAAAAACATCGATGCAGTCCAAAAACAATTGGTTCAAAGCGCAGACATTTGCAAACCTCTCACAACTAAATACTAAAAGATAAAAGCCGAAAACTGAAAACAAAAAAAGACTATCAAAATGTAAACCTCAAAGTAAAAGCTAAAGCAAAAATACTGAACTCAAAGTTAAAAAACTATAAAACTAAAACAGAAATTGAAGCTACAAATACAAATTGCTGCAAACAAACCTGGAAAAAAACTGAACTCAAAACTTAAAAACTATCAAACTAAACAACTAAAAACTAACTGCAAACTACAAACTGTGCACTATCAACAATAAACTAACATAAAAAACGCAAAGCTGCAAACTACAGAAGAAAAAAACTAAAGGAAAAAACGGAAAAAAAATACTCAAATCTTAGAAACTAAACCACTTAAAGCTGTAAAAACAAACTACAAACAACAAAAATACGTACTGAAAGCTGCAAACTACAATGATTAATAAATAAAAACTAAAAGAAGAAGTAAAACTAAATTCAGAATTTTAAACCTAAACACTTGAAATCTTAAAAAACTAAAAACTTGAAACTGCAATTCACAAGCTGCAAACTATAAACCAAAAGAAAAAAAAAAATAATAATTAAAAGCCTAAAAACTTAAGCCTACAAACTATTCCAGAAAAACAAAATATTACCAAAAACTGCAAACTACAAAAAAACTAAAGGGAAAACGAAAACTAAACTCAAATCTTAAAAAACTTACAACCTGGCAAAACTTGAAAGACAAACTACAAATTAAAAAACTAAAAGAAAAACATAATGAACTCGAAACTAAAAAACCAAGCAATTTAATCAGCTAAAAGCTTAAAGACTTCAAACTGCAACCTACAACTAACGTAAAACTTTGTTTAAAAGTTTACTATTACAAATTTCAAGCTACGAAATAAAACTTGAAGGATAAACGAATACTAGACCTAACTCGAAACTTGAAAACTTAATAAACCATTAATAATAACATATTATGCAAGTAAATGTTATCGTAATACATTTATAATAATAATAAAATAAACAATTCCAAATGCCAACTGAAATCTAAAAACTAACGAATTTAAGTACATAATACAAACTAAAAACTTAAAAAAAACAGTACTAAATTCCAAACCTGCAAACTTCAAAGCCCACTAAAAAACAAAACAAACAAACTAGTACTGCATAATATTTTAGAACATAAGATGACACTTACTAACTTTATTCTGAAACTTTTCAACTGAACACAATAGTCGAATACAAGTTATGTAGACAACTTGTAAATAAACTAACAGCAAAACTAGAACTGAACAATGTATGGACTCATTGAGCAAAATGTACAACACTGTAAAGACCACGGAGTAAACATCCAGATCACAAACTGCAAACGATAAAACAATTACACCCACCGTACATACAACTTATGAAAAAGTGTGTTTACCGTTTATACCATCTTTTCAGTTAAACAAAAACTCAGTTTTGTTTAAGCATGTACGTTTTCCTCTTCTTTTGTTTTCTTTGGATAATCTGTTTGGTAAAACAAAATCAACACACGTTCAATGTTTTCTATGATTTGCATCGGTTCAAATTATTATTATTATTTTTTTCATCGACTTTGTTAAATCATTAAATGGTGCACTTTTGTTACAGCTCGTCCGGAGTTTTTGAACATATTTTCGGACGATTTGCCCAGCATATAAATGTGGGCGGCCAAAAGGGCCAAAACTAACAAATTTATAAACTAAAGGACAAAACAGCAATCAAAGAAAGAAGTTGTTCAACAAACACAACGTCGAAACGTAGGTAACAAAACTCAACAACAATCAAAGCAAACTGTTTTTAAACAATGAACAATTGCCAAATCAAGCTTTATAGCCCAACAACAATCAAACACTTGTTTTTAACAAGAGGAACTCTGAATCAAACTAATAAAACAAAACGCAATCAAATATAAAATAAAAACAAAACAAAGGCAGCCAAACGCTAAAAGAATGAATCCTTAAAAAGAACAAACACAACCAGTACAAAGTCAAATAGGGACGAATACTAACACAGTAACAATAAAGACAAATCATCAATCGGCTATCGTTGAAAACGAAAATCAAACTAACTATTACAAAATGTTTAGGGCGGTTGTCAAAGCTAAGGACAAAATGCAAACCGTATCAGTCTCCCGAGCATGTAATCAACATTTTACGACAAACTAAGGACTGAATGAAAATCATCGTTGGTGGCGTATGTACAGTTGTGATTGAGACCCGGCCGTGGCGGCCGTGTTTTTTTTTTCCTGGGACGAACGTGGGCAATTTACATAAAATGGGCGTGTTTTTGGCCGAAAATACTCTCGCGCATGCACGAACTTAATTAGTGATGACCGCAAGGGACCTTGGGCCACTGGTGGTATGTGGAATGAAAATAGTTGTTGCATGGAGGAGAAATAAATGGGGAACACACAACCTGCTTTTCTTCTACTATCGCTTCACACAATGGTGTACAAGGCTGGTTGTGATGAACCAGTCTACCTCCTATTTCTTCCTCCATCGCTAACCATGGAGATATACCATCCATGGTCTACAAAAAAGCAATTATTTTTTAAACTGGACACATTTGGTAATTATTGTCGAAGACCAGTATTTTCACTTGATGTATCCCAACATGCATAAAATAACAAACCTGTGAACAAAAAACACATTAATTTTGTTGCATAATTTTGTGTGCTTCCAGATGTATAAGTGCTGTTTGTAATTTCATCAAAAACATTTAGGACCACCAGCCGTTCATTATGACCGTCAGTCTATTGTGTAACCCTTATAATTAGGAGGAATGACTAAACATCCAGTGAAAAAAGAGGCCGGAGTTATACAGCCTTGCCTGTTATCTCCTTTTCCAAACAGTGGACTCTAATCTATAATTGAATCTTCGTGCACAGTATATGAAAACATTTTGTGGGTTTTACCATGGTTTAACATTGTTAAAACCTACTAGTTCCATGTGATAATTATTATTTAAAAACCGCCAGCCAGTTTGTTGCTGACTGCAGGATTACTGCTCATCCAGTTTGTTGATTCGACCCTAGCTCTACGATTCAACCTAGGAGGTAGAAATAGTTCAACAATGATGTCAATATAAAAACACCCTCGAGCTGAAAAAGAAGGGGGATACATTCCGAGTTTTTTCAGACAAAACACGGGAAAACTTAATGGAGCTTACCCGTATGCATTGGAAATCTTGTTATAGCGTGGCAAGATCCAAGTGACATTAATTTTTTGCGATGTTTTTTTAATTGTTCTTAAAAGTTGTCTTTCCATAAATGTTTGCTTTTTCTAAAACTGTTATTGTAATTTTCACTATACTTCTGTTAATTCATATATTATGTACAACTTCGGTTGGACTTCTTGAACTGTGATTGATGATCTCACAATTCCATTTTGTCACTTTTATCGTGATACATTTTACTTGCACAAATTTGCGTAGTTTATTGATTTTATGACTATTGCTCTTTTTGATGATTAACGGTAAGTTGTATATTTCACTTTAACAACTTAAAAATAGGGCAATTTCATTCCCCCAGATAAATGTAATGTGAGGAAGAATTCCCAGCAGTATTTGCAAACATCCATATAACAAGTGGAACAAATCATGACAAGTCTCACCCCCAATTTTACACAAAAAACAAAAGCACTTTCCCAAGCCACTGGGTAAGGATGATTTCCCACTATTTTATCTCTAGAGTAGAATTCTCAAATCGTTCCATTGTCCTTTCTCTATGGTTGTTCACACTTCAACAGGTGGCCAATATCCTCTGTAAGCCCATGTCCAGTATTATCCCCCCTAACATTCCTGACCTCCCACCCTTACCCCCCCCCGTTGAACATTACATCATCTCACTTCTAGAATCTAGGTGTCACCAATCTTATATCATTTCTAAATTTAGAGTTCCCCCACCACCAAAACCCTATTATAAGCTCTGCCCAACATTCACTCTGGTGGAGAATTAGCATTCAAGAACATTATTTCCTGCGTTACATCGTCACATTAATATTTATTATCTGCGATGGCATCAAAACACATTTAGTGGTCGTCACACTTGGTCTCGTCATGGTCTCGTGTTATCAGAACTAAACCATTTCCCATGATTATACCACATCACAGCCTTGCAATAGACCATGCTACCTTTGTTTACATGGTGACCTTGTACATTCTAAAGCGTTTCCTGGAGGGGCATACTACACACAGGCTATGGGAAAAATTAAATTTTGTAATTTTCACATAAATTCAAAATTTACAAAAGCAACCTGTACAGTTTTTAAGATGTGCCCCCTTTCTTCATATCAAAAGTTGAGAAAAATCAGACAATGCAATCTCCATAAAACATAAGATTTGTTATTTTCCTCAGTTGATCTGTGTACAATCATACTCTATGGTACAATGCGCCTGCAGGAAGTCCAGACTCTGTGGCTGTTTTGTAAACATGTGACGACACAGTTCACATCGTCTATACCCGGGGCCCTACAACAATAGACCTTATCGCAAATACCAATGCGCAAGCGCAGACTGTTGAATGAGGTGCATTGTGGGATAGATATGGATCAAATTTGGATACCAGCTAGACCACAATGCACCTAATTCCAAGCTTTACGCGCGCGCCCAGGTATTTGCGAAAAGGTCTATAGTCACAACTGTACATGTACATACGCCACCAACGATGATTTTCAGTCAGTCCTTAGTTTGTCGTAAATGTTGATTACATGCTCAGGAGACTGATACGGTTTGCATTTTGTCCTTAGCTTTGACAACCGCCCTCAGCATTTTGTAATAGTTAGTTTGATTTTCGTTTTCAACGATAGCCGATTGATGATTTCTCTTTATTTTTACTGTGTTAGTATTCGTCCCGATTTGACGTTTTATTGTCTGTGTTTGTTTTTTGTAAGGATTCATTCTTTAAGCGTTTGGCTGTTTTTGTTTTGTTTTTATTTTATTTTTGATTGTGTTTTGTTTTATTAGTTTGATTCAGAGTACTTCTTGTTAAAAAACAAGTGTTTGATTGTTGTTGCGCTTTAAAGCTTGATTGGGGAATTGTTCATTGTTTGAAAACAATTTTCTTTGATTGTTGTTGAGTTTTGTTACCTTAGTTTCTACTTGGTGTTTGTTGAACAGTTTCTTTCTTTGATTATTGTTTTGTCCTTTAGTTTATAAATTTATTAGTTTTGGCCCTTTTGGCCGCCCATATATAAAGACATAATGATATCAAACCATTATGTACAAAATAAATGAATTCACAGTATTAATAAGAAGTAACTGTAACTAAGTAAACTTTCGAGTACAACCAGAATATAGCCGATGTGGTCTTGATGTTCTGAACAGTAAACTGTGCTCATCTTCATCGCCCAATTTTCGCCCAAAGATAACGAATGTTAGTATTATTTTGAATGAGAAGCAAGTCCATGAGTGAAAAATGAGTAAAAATCTGAGTGATCAGGTCACGAAGTGTCGATCATGCAGTGACGGACAAGTGTTATTGTAGTGGTATTGTAGTGTTCAAGATACAATGAGCGTCTTGAAAGAGCCACGCAGTGATGATTAGTCTTCCTCATGGTAGTGTGAATGAGGCAAACTGTTATTGTTTGACTCATTTGGGAGGTGCGGGAGTGATTGCAAATCACGGAGCGCCGAAAGAATGTCCACGCAGCATAAACGAGACATTGACGACTCGTTTGTAGTTTCACGAGGTGAAAATGATCGAGACAGTCGATTCCACAACGTCTGACAAAACGTCGAGGAAGGGTGGGTTAGTTGAGTTTTATTAGATGCCGTGGTCTTTATTTTCCACGTACTCTCAGTGTAGGTATGATCCGTATGCGATCTTTAGAGGACAAGACGAGACATGTTGTCAGTGACCTGTGACGTCAAGGACAAGTCAGGACGAGATATGTTTCGTAAACGTCAGTCACATGCGTGACGTTAGGGCAAGTCCGGACGGGTAGTTACGTAAAGTGTTAAGGAGAGTTATGTAAGAGTTAGAATAGTTTCTGATCGGTTGGTTA
This sequence comes from Asterias rubens, assembly GCF_902459465.1. Taxonomy (NCBI): domain Eukaryota; kingdom Metazoa; phylum Echinodermata; class Asteroidea; order Forcipulatida; family Asteriidae; genus Asterias; species Asterias rubens. The sequence continues at coordinate 5,287,219 of NC_047075.1, forward strand.
AACATAGATGGCTGAAAAGGACTTATAAAAAGTGATCGTTTTCAATCTCTAACACTCATTCCGCAATTTTTTTAGACTACGACGCTAAGACAGAAGGAAACCTCTGCTAAACGGTATCTGTCGCATTTAACCATGGCTGAAGTATTCATACCTAATGTAGACTGTGACGGTGTGTTGACGGGAACACCTAGCTCCCTGACGTCTGTGTTCAGGCCATTTGACTGTGTGAACAGTCAATTGAATTGACACGCAGGCTTCTAAGCTTTGTGATGAAGCTGCAAAAAAAACCAAAGCTGATAAAATTAGAAAACCAATTAAACTCGGCCAATTAAACCTGTCGAGCTACAGACCCTTTGTAAGCACTGGCTTTGAGATTATTGTAATTAAGTTGCCATTGTTCAAATCCAATGACAGCTTTGTTCCTTATAATAAAACTAATTTCACTTGGTATCGTTTTATGGCGCGTTGGTAACCAACCCATTTTACGCTCGGTGCACATGATGATTATTTCCCCCAGTAAATGGCCTGATCGCACCAAGCTAAGTCAGCAGTCACAAGACCCATCTCTGCTGCTGCAGGTTTGGTGCGTTCAGGTTGGTTTGCAAAGAATGAAACAAATGGGCCATTTACTAGGGGAAATAATCACCATGTGCACCGAGCGTAAAATGGGTTGGTTACCAACGCGCCATAAAACGATACTAAGTGAAATTAGTTTTAGTTTAAGGAACAAAGCTGTCATGGGATTTTAACAATGGCAACTTAATTACAATAATCTCAAAGCCAATGCTTACAAAGGGTCTGTAGCTCGACGGGTTTAATTGGCCGAGTTTAATTGGTTTTCTAATTTTATCAGCTTTTGGTTTTTTTGCAGCTTCATCACAAAGCTTAGAAGCCTGCGTGTCAATTCAATTGACTGTTCACACAGTCAAATGGTCGTTATCATTCCAATGATAACTTGTTTTATAAACACTAAAATAATACGAAACTAAGCTCACTTCATATTCGGCTTGCAATTGCATGGTGGTTTTAAACACTAAAAGTTACTCTTTGTTCAATTGATGGTCCGTTACTGGGGAAGATAAATGTATTAATCGCGGCAGGTAAACTTTCATGGTTTTGCTGACTCTTGCAACGCAACACATGTATTGATTTAGTCATGGGAGGCAACACTGAACGATAACAACTTCCGTTAGCCATGGTAGCGCACAATTTTTCTCGTAGTATTAAACAAATATATGTTTGTTTGTAAAATGGCTCAAGACGTTTGACACTCTTAAGATTCAATTCTATATTGAACGTAACGCTTTTAACTTAAAATTTAAAGAAAAAAGAGTATAGGAATGTTTACAATAGCCTCTCCATATACTAAAAATGACATGTATTCTTTTTACTATAACGGGGATTAATTTAATCTTTCATACTCTGTTTAAATATCATATCACCCACGGAAAATTCAAAAAGCCAAGTGGAGAGGGACGGAAGAAGGCCGGTAAGGCTTAGGGCGCACCACCAGATGGCAACAAGAAAAGACGTAGAAATATGAAGGACCTACATCTACAAAGTGATAAAGCAAGTGCATCACGAATCAAGGCTATCACAATGTTCATCACCTTCAAATAGACGTTGAATGTGTACGCGTCAAAACCAACCGGTTCTTTTCAGAGCCCCCCACCATCTTCCAAAAAGAGAAATAACCAAACTGTCTTATTTGATGTCTACCTATCACTCAATAATATTAAATTTTATGATTTCAGTTAAACTTAGTAAATTTACTAAGATTACTTTAACTATATAAATGTTTTAAGACACGTGGGAGTCCTACTGAGTAAATAACTGATGGAATATTTCCTTTTCAAGTAACATCCGAATATTCGATTATAAAGAATCGAATTTACTGTACGCGTTTCATGTAGGTAATCTCAAATTAGGGGGTTCGTTTTTTTTTTATTCCAATGATAATTTGTTTTATAAAAACTAAATACAGAAATAAGCTCGCTTTATATTCGACGTGTAATTGCATAATGGTTTTAAACACTAAAAGTGTAAGTAACATAACATAAAATCAAATATTATTATATTTTATAACTTCAGTTGAACTTAATGAATTTACTAAGATTACTTTAACTGCATTAATGTTTTAAGACACGTAGGAGTCCTACTGAGTAAATAACTGATGGAATATTTCCTTTTCAAGTAACATCCGAACATTCGATTATAAAGAATCGAATTTACTGTACGCATTTCATGTAGGTAATCTCAAATTATGGGGTTCGTTTTTTTTTTTATTCCAATGATAATTTGTTTTATAAAAACTAAATACAGAAGAAAGCTCGCTTTATATTCGACGTGTAATTGCATAATGGTTTTAAACACTAAAAGTGTAAGTAACATAACATAAAATCAAATATTATTATATTTAATAACTTCAGTTGAACTTAGTGAATTTACTAAGATTACTTTAACTGCATTAATGTTTTAAGACACGTTGGAGTCCTGCTGAAAAAATAACTGATGGAATAATTCCTTTTCAGGTGAGGGTAGAAAATAATAGGTCAATATAGTTGACTAAGCTGTTAGTTATACCTATGATGGGGGATCATTTTAATCCCGTATACTATAGTTCTGTTTACGTTTAATTTAGGTATGATGAAACTCCATCTTCCTATTGTAATTATTTCATTCAACCTTCCGTCTTCCTTTGTGTGTCCCCAAAATTTTAATCCATTCTCCTTCCGTCTTCCTTTGTGTGTCCTCATTAAAAATTTCATTCAACCTTTCATCTTCCTTTGTGTGTCCCCAAAATTTTAATCCCTCTCCTTCCGTCTTCCTTTGTGTGTCCCCAAAATTTTGATCCCTTCTCCTTCCGTCTTCCTTTGTGTGTCCCCAAAATCTTAATCCCCTCCTTTGTGTGTCCCCAAAATAGTAATCCCTTTCCTTTGTGTGTCCCCAAAATTTTAATCCCTTCCCATTCCGGCCTCCATTGTGTGTCCCCAAAATCTTAATCCCCCTCCTTTGTGTGTCCTCATTAATTATTCCATTCATTCCTTTGTCTTTTTATCGGTTTCCAATACTATTTTCCTTTGTGTGTCCCCATCAGACGGCTCCTTCTACTAACGTGCCGCAGACATTGCCACAACTTCAACCAGAGTGTAGACTATCTGTGTTTGAGCCTGCGACTGTTGCTGAGATTCAAAGGGCTATTATGAAATTTCCTTCAAACTCCTGTGAGCTGGATCCAGTGTCAACATCCATGATAAAGCAAAACATCGATATTTTTGTACCCTATATCACTAAGCTTGTAAACGAATCCCTCAGTTCCGGTTGTTTCCCCGATAGCCTCAAAGTTTCCTACATCAGGCCGCTCATCAAGAAACCAAACCTGGACAAGGAGATATTCAAAAACTACAGACCGGTTGCAAACTAAAAATATCTTGGAAAAGTCATCGAACGAGTAGTTTCATCCGTATTTCTGATCACATTCATACTTTCAACCTGTCCGACGTGTTCCAGTCAGCATACAAACCTTTCCATGGGACCGAGGCTGCACTAGTCCGTGTGAGCAACGATATTCTCTCTGCAATGGACAATGGTAACCTTACAGCACTAGTCCTGCTAGACTTGAGTGCTGCTTTTGACACTGTCGATCACAACATCCTTCTCTATCGGCTCCAGAATCACCTTGGCATAGAGGACACAGCCCTAGCATGGTGCAAATCGTATCTCTACAATAGAACTCAGCATGTATGTATTGGCACCGCGATGTCCGACCCTGTTGTTTTGAACTACTCTGTGCCACAGGGGTCGGTACTCGGCCCGCAGTGGTTTACGCTATACACTTTACCGATTCGTGACATCATCCTGAAATTTAATCTGAATTACCATGTGTACGCAGACGACACTCAGCTATACATCACGTTTAAATCTTCTCAAGAAAACGCCAATGCATCTATTGCAAGACTTGAGAAATGCATCCAAGAGATTCGACGTTGGACACAACAAAACTTCCTGAAGTTAAATGATGATAAGACAGAGTTCCTTCTATTTGGGTCACGTCAACAGTTAACTAAGGTTTCAGTGCCATACATCTCCATCGGTGATGCTCGGATAGCTCCCTCGCTGAAAGCTCGGAACTTATGGGTTATTTTTGATTCATCAATGACACTTCAGCCACACATCAACGACATTTTTCGTTTATCATCATATCACATCAGGAATATAGGTAAGATTCGCAAGTACTTGGACAAAAGTGCCACTGAAAATGTAATTCACGCATTTGTTACTTCTCGTCTTGACGGCAATGCTCTTCTCTACAGTCTTCCTAACAACCAGATTTCCAGACTTCAACGGCTCCAAAATACTGCTGCCCGCATTGTGACACTGTCTAGAAAATCCTGTTCTATCACCCCCATTCTGAAACAACTACACTGGCTCCCTATCTCTCAACGAATCATCTTCAAGCTGATGCTCATTGTCCACAAAGCTCTTAATGGCAAGGCTCCCCACTATATTTCTGAACTGCTTCAAGTTTACACTCCATCAAGGAATCTTCGATCAAGTTCTATGCTTCTCCTCATTGAACCCAAGTCTCGACACTCATGGGGTGACAGGTCTTTTTCTTCAGCCGCGCCACGCATCTGGAACTCTCTACCACTTAATCTTCGATCTTGTCTTTGTACTGCAAAATTCAAGTCTCTTCTCAAAACTTATCTTATGTCACAGGTTTTCAATGACTAATTTTGTTGTGTCTGTTTTTCTTTGTGTTGTGTTTTGTTTTTGTTTTGTTTTTGGTTTGACTGCGCCTTGAACACCCAGCAGGGTGGATATGTGCGCATTACAAGTCTTATTATTATTATTATTATTATTATTATTTATCATCCTCGTGCACGCAACGGACATCTGGGTACTGCACGCCGTGTGCTAGTCTTTCGGACTAGCGCACGGCAAACCGATGTACTATCACACGGCCGTCGTCTAGCAAAACTAAGACATATCATGTGACGCACTCTAAACCAATGAAAAGGCAGAATATTGGTAAGGGGTGTTATAATATAAAATATTGTGAGAAACGGCTTCATTTGAAGTGACGTAGTTTTCTAGAAACAAGTCATTTTCCACGAATTTCATTTCGAGATCTCAGATTTAGAATTTTAGGTCTCGAAATCACGCATCTGAAAGCACACAACTTCGTGTGACAAGGTTGTTTTTGTCTTTCATAGTTATCTCGCAACTCCGACGACCAATTGAGCTCGGCGTTTTTTTTTGTTATTGATGTTACTATGTTGAGATACACCAAGTAAGAAGACTGGTATTTGACAATTGCTAATAGTGTCAAGTGTCTTTAAAAGAGATTTGCGGTAACACCATGTGAATATCTCTTTTGAGTAGTGTTGGTTCTCAAAATAGCTTGTGGTCAACGACTGAACGTTTCAACCACTGTGCTCCGACCGTCTTCAGGAGGCGGGTGGGAGAAGACAATCAGAATACTGATCAGAAACGTTAAGTTGTTCATCACCGGTTTATTTCAAAACCAACACTACTCAAAAGATATTTTATCAAAGACTTAAGAACAAATAATAAGGACTAACTGTCTTGCATCGTAGAGGGAACCGAAGCGCATATTTAATGTTTTTAAACACTAAATTGTCATACGTACGATATGTACTATTATAACATGTACGATAGTATTTACCTTGTAGGAAACTAACTTGTGATAATTACGATATAGCATAATATTTAATAATATTAACGATACAGTATAATAAGATTTACGAAATAGCATAATGATTAAGCATACGATATTTACGATATAGTATATTATACTATTTCTGTGGCGTCAGAATGTTCGTGACATTGTTTAACTCATTTCTAAAAATATACAGTACCGCAGTTAGTAATATCTTTAACCATTTTGCTGAAAAATTACGACAAATGACACTTCTAGAATTATACTACAGGCATCTGTATTCACAGTGAGTATGGATTCACGTCATGACCCAAACTTGATAAGCAATTAAAATCCTTTGCGAATTTGTATTAATCCGCAGGAAGTTACCTGTACGCTGTCTCTCCATCAGTTTTGATAATGGTAAAATAAATACTATCTCGACCTTGTGTGCCAGTCACCATGCATTAAAACCGTCCAAATTGCCAATTTAAACGTCCAGAGGTAATTCACTCCACCCGAAACCCTTTTTATGATGACCGATTTACAGCTCAAACTGCATGGTTGTAATATACAACAGTCCAAGTAATATTATTATAATTTGTGAATTCAGGCAAACACATTTCCTATGAATAATTAATGCGTGGAGCGCTTATGCATTGGTTTTATGTTATTCACGCATTTCCCACAAATATTAAAGCTAAAAAGGGTCACTTCGCTTAAAGTTAGTACTGCACTGTAATACGTTCATGGGGGACAATGTGCCACCCAAATCACAAACGAGATTGTTGTGACGATGACGTCATTTGCGTCAGGTCGTGTCTTGGTCCAGCGAGTATCAAATTCCTAAAATCTCTTCGATACAGTTCAGTACAACATTTATTTCAAGTTCCTCAATCAATATAAATACAATGTTTACAAAGTGATAAACAAAAATGCAGGAACCAATTGGTAAGCACAGCTTGTGGGTTACAGAGATGGCCTTGTGGGTTACATATGGGTCATATTAAAATGTCTGGTGCAGTATCCACTGGGCCTTTATGACATGGGCCATACCATTTGGGACTCATTTCACTTTTGATGGCTCTTGTTGAAATCGTTTCATGACCCATGTGGGAACCATTTCATGGCCCATGTGGGAACCATTTTATGGCCCATGTGGGAACCACGTCATGGCCGAATTGGGAACCAATTCATGGCCCAGGCGGGAATCATTTCATATCAATAATGCGACCTAACCAACTTGGATTTGAAACACGGACTGTGGTTACAATTTAAAAAAAAACGTTTTTTAAACGGTTTCGCACGTACAGTGTTTGATATCAACCACTACGAACACGGCATACAACAAAGTGTATTAGAACAATTTGATTTTGCCGGATAACGTCTACTGCCTTTAAAATAAATAGGTAATTTTTGCCCTTTTTTTCTTCTTGTGGAAGTGTCGTGGCCGAGCGGTTAAGAGCACCGAATTCAAACTCTGGTGTTTCTGATCAGCAGAGTGTGGGTTCGAATCCCCAGCCGTGACACTGTGTCCTTGAGCAAGACACTTAACCATTGCTTCGTCCTTCGGATGGGACGTAAAGCCGTTGGTCCCATGTGTTGTGTAACGCATGTAAAAGAACCCAGTGCACTTATCGAAAAGAGAAGGGGTTCGCACCGGTGTTCCTGGTTGTGGCTGCTTAATGCGCCGTAGCACCTTGTAAACCCTTATAAGGTGCTAAATAATTGGGTCTCAGAATTCATCACTGCAATAACCTATCTTTCTGAAAGTTTGTATATACTCAGCGCCTTGAGTACCTTGTTTGGTAGATACGTGCGCTATATAAGACTTCGATATTATTATTATTATTATTATTATTATTAATATTAATACAAACCTTTGTTTTATCAAAGGTGCCCAGTAAATAATAAATAATAATAACTATTATTTTAATAATAATTACAATTTAAACAATCCCCCGTGTTTAAACTTTCAAAAATCATCCAAAGTGAAATGACTGTAATTGAACAACCAAAAAGACGTTGTTTTGCAAACAAAAGAATAACCGACTTTAAAGTGTTTGTTTTAAGTAGTTACATACTAGTGTAAAATCCCTTGATCAATAGTGACATGAAAGAAACTCTAAACAAATATTGTGTTCGTAAACACAAGACTTGCCGATTTCCATCGTCCAAAAGCTCACAGATCAAACAGTAGGTTTTGGATCAGGTGAAAATGTGGCCATTGCAACGTGTAAGCATCAAATAATATAATCTTTGGTAACAAACTATATAGCTATACAGAGTGAGAGCAACGTTCTGATGTAAGAGACGTGCTACACTCATTTAAATAACAACGTGTAACGGTTTACAAGGTACCATGGCGCAATATGCTGCCAATCAAATATGGGCATGGATTTGAACCTATCTCGAGTTACGACGAGATGGGACTAGCCTTTAGCTTTGTATTATCTCCTAAGACTAGTCTTAAATTAGGACTAGTCCAAACTCATTGTAAAATCGACCCCAGGAAAAATTTCACTGGGTTATTATTCGTGCATTACACAGAAGGACATAAAAAGAATGTTTAAGTACACAACTGTCACGACTGGGATTCGAACCCACACTACGGTGATCAGTAGCACCGGCTCTTGAGTAAGGTTGTCTTATCCACTTGGTTAAGACACGTCAAAATAACGCTCATAGATTTCCGAAACTAGGTGGTTGTAAAACCAACTAGAAATGTGAAGTTTCAAACGAACTGAACTTAAATGTTGTCAGTGTTGATTGCTGTCTATTACAGCAATCTCATTGTTACCACGAAGATAATTTTGACAGTTTAGGTCACAAACAAGGACATTTTCACTGTTTTTGTTGTACCAGTCACCATTATTTACAGTCTAGATTCACCTGTATCGATAGAACAGACGCTCTGTGCAGTAGATTGATTATTACTCCTTGGTTTACTAACTGCATGAAGTGAGTTGGCTGAGTGCCGTCCACGCCGTCTAACGCATTCAAACGCCTCGGTAAACGCAGCTCTGTATTGTGCGTTAAACGCGCAGTAAATGATTGGATTAACAACAGTGTTAATCCGTAAGGGACTTTGAACAATCCAATCTGCGTACTGCCCAAGAAGAACAGTGATAGGATTATCAACACCCTCAAAGAATGAGCAGATCCAACCAGTAAGAATTAACAAAGTGAAAGGAGCTTGACATACGAAGAACACCACACCGTTGACTACCAACATCTTCGCCACTTGGTTACGGATGTGCCGCGCCTTTGAATTAGATTTTGCATTCTTGCAATCTGCGTTAAAGTCTTTGCGTTTGTTCAGTATGTGGATGATGCGAGCATACATGTAGACGTTTCCAATCATTGCAATACACCAAGGGATGACAAGAAGAGGTTCGCTGATGTACTCCATCCACTCAGCTCCCGGTATTGGACCGCAACGTGAAATCTTTGAGGGGAACCTTTTGTACATGTCTTCTTCTGGCCACCTTAGGCATATGCCCCAATGTTTAGCGAATAGTGGAGTTATGATTAGTGAAAAACCTACTCCAATGCCCCAGCAGATTGCAACCATTTTATAGGTTCGTCTCCGACTGCGCATCTTAAGATGCTGGATTGGATGACACAATGCGAGGTATCTTTCACACGTCACCATGGTTACCAGTGCAATGGATGTCTCCAATGCCGTGTTTAATGCAAAGTTAAAAGTAACGCAGCCAAGAGTACTGCCGAATGGCTCATGCTTTGACACTTGTGAGAAGGCAACCCTCCCCAAATCTTTCCCAGAAAACAAGATCAAAAAGAGCACATCGGACAGTGCCAAGTTTGCTAAGTACAAATCAGTTTCCGATCTAAGTCGGGGACTGCGGAAAAAGACGAACAAAAGTAACAAGTTGGTGAGAAGACCTAGGCCTAAGATTATCGGCACACCTACGGTAATAATGAAGGAATCCACGGAATCGAAGATCCACTCTGAGAAATACTCTTCAGTGATGTTTTTGTGGGCGTCACATGATTCTGTTGAACCCATTGTAAAACAACACTTGAAGTCTTGTAAACACGGATGCCTATTCACGAAACAATGGTGTGTGAACTTGTAGCTGTAACTGGCTCCTTAGAGTGTAATAAGTCGGTAATACCCAGATGTAAACTCACTGAACAATGGTGTGTCTGTATTGCCTTACGTCGGAGGACAATTTTAACAAAGGGGACAATTGCCCTCACAGTCGGTTCTTTGTTTCCAGGTGTCCTCACTAGACATTTGTGTACAAAACCAATGGTGATTGCTTCAATACAGGAACAACAGAAAGTACATTAGGTGTCCTCTAATGTATAGGTGTGCTGTAGGGGTGAACGTGTGGCTCCAACGAGTGCAAGTCGGCAATACCCAGTTGTTGAGTAGCAATATCAGACGAACGATATACGATGTAAAAAATGGCACTCAAAGCGAAGCACTAAACTTGCGGATTGGTTGTCTGCGTCTGCGCAGAATGTAGTCTACATGTACCTTGAGTCCGCACTGCTGGTAGCATAGAGTAACCTTACTCTATGCTGGTAGTAAGCATCGAGTATCGAATAACAAATTACAAAGTCAGTATATTGTTTGTTTATCTATAAAGGGCCGGTCTTTCAATCAACCGAAGTATTATGAGCTTTCTAAGGGAGTCCAGACTTTAGTTGAATAGATGAAATCATTTTCAAAGAAAAGCCACGATGAAGCTTGAAGGTCAATGTCATATAATCAACTTGTTAAATTACTTACTCTAATACGCCGGTGCTCACTAATGACTTTCTGGTTTATTGGAAATTGATTGATTACTGTAAGCTGGAAGGCCGTAAAATTCCTGTTTGGCCATTCACAGAGTCAACATTCTAAAGAGCAATTGCATTCAAATGCGAAATAAGTAAATTAAATCTTTTGAAACTCGACCATTGTTTTCAATGTCACGGCTTTCTTTATGGTTTGTTTCCACTAAGGTATGAATCCCAAGGTGCACACACCCTCCATTAGGGGAAGACATGGGTTGATTAACGATCACAGACTTATGAGCTTTATAAGGGAGTCCAGACTTTAGTTGAATAGATGAAATAATTTTCAAAGAAAAGCCACGGTATGATGAAGCTTGAAGGTCAATGTCATAATAATCAACTTGTTAAATTACTTACTCTAATACGCCGGTGCTCACTAATGACTTTCTGGTTTATTGGAAATTGATTGATTACTGTAAGCTGGAAGGCCGTAAAATTCCTGTTTGGCCATTCACAGAGTCAACATTCTAAAGAGCAATTGCATTCAAATGCGAAATAAGTAAATTAAATCTTTTGAAACTCGACCATTGTTTTCAATGTCACGGCTTTCTTTATGGTTTGTTTCCACTAAGGTATGAATCCCAAGGTGCACACACCCTCCATTAGATTCGTTGATTGGATCGGCCTAGTTTTGGAAAATTCTTAAATAGAATACGCATTGTTTACCACCATCATAGTCTAGGTTCCTAGACCATTGGTGTTGCGTGGTCACACACAACCAACGTTCCGATTATGCACGGCAAAAACTGTACACGCTTGTAATGAACGAACGCTAGCGGGCGCTCTGTTTCTCTGATTTCCTGTGCTCACAAAGGTCTAGGACATTTGCAACGACGGGTCTTAACTTTTTTATTGTTTTTCGGCAAATCTCCCCCGACTTTCCGGTGGAGCCAATCAGAGGCTGCGTTGCGGTTGGCTCATGAATAATTCATCAGTGTTGTGCATGCAGTGTAAATGCATGCAGTAATGCGTTGCATGACTTTTGCTATACTACTCTGCATGTGTGTGTGGGTATATGTTTTTATCGGAGTATAATAATGTCCAGATCAGTAGGATTTGAAACTTTGCCACATGGTGGAAATACGATAAAGAAAGGTTTGCGGTACCACCACAAACCTTTCTATGTATAATATCCAGATCCAGACTACTGCATTGCCATGATGCAGCTTGAAATGCGATCGTGGCAGGGCCCACACTGATGAAGCCTGTATTGGCTAAACAATTTGCTTATAGTTAGCACAAAATAGTATTGCTTAGCAGAAACTGGTTACCAGCCAATTTTTTATTAAATTTGAAATGTTGTAGACTTATGCCTAGTGCCCACCTAAATTTTTGGATAGTAGAGAAATTTTGTACAGTATTTTCTGCCAAACAGATATTAACTAGTGTTATTCACAGTGAAAGTTTTTTAATCTTGGGGGAAGGAAATCTTGAGGGATTCAAAAGCGTCTTTGTAAGAATGTATTTTGAAACGTAACTGAGCTGCAGATCTTGGAATGTAAGCGTAGCTTGACTCGGGATTGAAAGCGTACTTTTTGATATTGTAGCGTAACCTAAACGTATCTTGGAGTGTATAAGTGTAGCTGAGTAGCTGCGTAGCTTAAAACGTAAAAGTATCTTTTGGAGCGTAAGCATATCTTGGAACGTAATTCGTAGCTGCGTATCTTGGAACGTAAGCGTAACTTGACATGGGATTGAAAGCGTACCTTTTGATATTATAGCGTAACTTGAAGGAACATAAGCAGATCTGTAAGCGCAGCTGAGTAGCTGTGTAGCTTGGAACGTTGACATCTTTTGGAACGTAAGCATATCTTGGACTGAAGCGTAGCATCTTGGAACATAAACGTAGCTGCGTATCTTTGAACGTAAGCATAGCTTGACTCGGGCTTGAAAGCGTACCTTTTGATATTATAGTGTAACTTGAAGGAACGTAGACCTAAGCGTATCTTGGAACGTAAACGTAGCTGCCTATCTTGGAATGTAAGCGTAGCTTGACTCGGGCTTGAAAACATACCTTTTGATATTATAGTGTAACGAAGGAATGTAGACCTAAGCGTATCTTTGAACGTAAACGTAGCCGAGTAGCTGCGCAGCTTGAAACGTAACCATATAATATTTTTTGGAATGTAGTCGTAACAATATCTTTTGGAACAACTCATGAGAAATTGCGAATTTTGATTGCTTGTCGGGTGGCGACTACTGCTATTCAACTCCCAGTTATTTGAGGCGAATAGTCATGTCATAAATTCCACTAGTTGCCCAGTTTAATCATTACCTCAAAAATAACTCTTCATTCACAGATTTAAAAAATAATACTTTGTTTGGCAAAATTAATAGGCCTATAATGACCACGGAATTACTCTTTAAGCAAAGATTATTAAAAATAGCGCGCCGATCACATTGACCTTTGACTCGGTCTAGTTTGAATAGTCATCTTCAACCCGTCACGTGATATGAATAATCAAGTCATTTGCATAGTCTGGCCACGCCTTCAATTTGCGAATGTCCTAGACCTTGGTGAGCACAGGACATGGGGAGATCCGGAAATCAGAGAAACAGAGCGCCCGCTAGCGTTCGTTCATTACAAGCGTGTACAGTTTTTGCCGTGCATAATCGGAACGTTGGTTTGTGCATGGAGGATGGTTTGTGTGTGACCACGCAACACCAATGGTCTAGGAACCTGGAATACCACCATCAGTGCGGAGACAACGCAAGCACGATATCAGCAAACGAGCAGTCACGTCGTATCTATGCGATATATCATTCGTTTGATAGCTGAACCTTATACCATTGTTAGGGTCGTTGCCGTGTGATAAAGGCCCGAGCCGATGATATAGCTTGAAGATCATAACTGATATCAATTTGACGTGTTTAAGGAGTTTATACAATCCTTGCTAATGCCCTGCTATTGGAAAACACCTGTTTGTCACAATCACGTACGATGGGATCCGATATAACTGTAGACGATTGCAGGGTACAAGGAGCTATAAATATCACTGAGGAGACAGTTGAGCAGATCTTAAGTCAAGTTGATACCTTCATAATAACAATTGTGGTACCAATAATCTTAGGTCTAGGTCTTCTGATCAACTTGTTACTTTTGATTGTCTTTCTCCGCGTTCCCAGACTTAGATCAGAAACTGATGTGTACTTGGCACACTTGGCATTGTCTGATGTGATCTATTTGATTGTATGTTCTGCTCGCGATATATGGAGGTGTGTTGCTTCACCGTTGTTATGGGATGAGCCATTCAGCAGTTCTGCTGGATGTGTTCTTTATAACTTTGCATTCCAAACACCATTTGCCGCATCCATGGCGTTTGTCACTGTGGTATCATTTGAAAGATACCTCGCCCTGTGTCATCCAATCCAACATCTTAAGATACGCAGTCGGAGACGAACCTATAAAATGGTTGCAATCTGCTGGGGCATTGGAGTTGTGTTTGCCGTTCTAATAACTCTGAATTTCGCCAAGTACGGAGTTGAGTGTCTACGGTGGCCTGAAGAGGACACGTATATAGGACTCCCGTCTCATCGTGCATACTGTACTTATATATTTGGTTGGACGGAGTACATTAGCGAGCCTCTGATAAACCTTCCGTGGTGTATTGCAATGATTGGAAACGTCTACATGTATGCTCGCATCATCCACATGCTGAACAAACGCAAGGGTGTAAAAGCAGAAGGAAAATCTGTGAAAGCCAACTCAAAAGCGCGGGAGATCCGTAACCAAGTCGCAAAAATGTTGGTAGTCAACGGTACAGTGTTCTTCTTATGCCAGGTTCCTTTTGCTACGTTAAACCTTTCTGCGTGGATCTGCCAAATAGTGGGTATTGATAGTCCTTTAGATGAGGCATTCGGTGTACATATTGACTGGATGGTGCTTATCCCTTTAAGGATCAACACTATTGTTAATCCACTCATATACTGCGCGTTTAATTCACAATACAGAGCGGCATTTATCCAAGCGTTTAGATGCAACAGACGCCGTCAGGGGCAGCACTCGGCCAATCATCCTACTCATGTTAACAGGTATGCAGCACGAAGCGTCTGTTCTACGGAAACCGATAACACAAAACTATGAAAGAGTGGGGAGTGGTTGTTGCGTTGAAGATCTTCTTCTTCTTCTTCTAACTCGAGTTATGCCGCTCTAAATTATTCAGGACATCATCTAAGAGTGCAATAGACGCGCCTTGTTCTGTAGGGATAAACGCACGCCAGTACGAGCGGCCCGGATTATTCCAACGAACAGTACGTATATGGCTATATTTAAACTACGGAATCATTAAAGGTACGTTAAGAGAAAACAATATATCTCATGACAACGGCTTTATAAGCAACAATCATTACTTATATTTTTTTTTTCAAATGACTTCATACTCTTAAGTATGAATTTATTGGCATATTATGTCAAACTTATGACTTCTAATGATCATCATAATATACAAACTCATAAATATGAATCCCAAATTTTACAAATAATATGACCTTTTTGGCACAATTTATAACATAAACTGATTCACAACTATGTGGAATTGTGTTCTTTGCTTGGCTTAATTGCAGTTAAAATTGTACGCATTGTACATACAAAATACTGCGTAAGTGTTTTTAAGCCTAATTATAGTTACACGATGTTATATAAATTAAACACGGATTAACTATTCGCCCTGGCGCTTTGCTATTTTGCTTGGGCGCTCTACTATTTCAGGAGATTCAGTTTTGTAGTAGCATTGGTAACTAAACTAGTAGGAGAAAACAGCTGTAATACAACAAAACAGCCCCGTCAAACTATACTTAATTGCCCAAGCAAAATAGCAACAGGCCCCGAGAGTAATAAGGGTTTCTTACTCTATTTTGCCGTTTGACAAAAAAGGCATATAATTATGAATGGGAATAAAAGAGTAGTGGCTCGTTCTTAAACGGTTTTAAACGGCCGTTTAAGAACTCGCCGCTACCCTTTTATTCCCTTAATTATTCTCATGAGTGTTATTGGTATTGGGTATATACCCGCTCCCTCATACTGCTTTAAATCATACTACTGACGTCATCGTATTTTGTTAAGTATAAAAGACACGATGCATGAAAAATGGCCTTTTTAAGCTTTAAAACTCGCTTTGTCACACAAGTTTTTAACTTGACACTGTCACACAAGCTTTTAAACTCACATTGTCACAAAGGCTTTTAAACTCGCATAGGCACTGCCATAGCAAGCCTTTTACAACTTGCATTACTGATGTACCACCAGTAACTAAATAAAAAATGACTACATAAAAATGACGGAGCTCAAACTGGGCCCAAGCCCAGCCCAGGTTTAGAAAAGGCACTTATATATAAAATGTTGCGTTGTATTTACGGTCATAGCCGGTTTTTTAGTTTTCCATTTTAATTTAATGAAGTCAAACTGAGGCTGGTTTCCTTTTTACCTTTACAATAAAAAATTACAGGATTTTTAAATAGGAATCAAAGAATTGACGAACAGTCTTGTAACAAAGCATTTCACCTGTAGATTTGAAAAACCGATTAAAAGGTAGCCACACATTGTCAACAGTTCATCTGAACGTGTGATTAGGCCACGCCATTATGTCATCATGGCGCGTGATGAGGCAATTTGGTATATGGAAACCCTCATTCGTCAAACTCTGGCAGAAACCCGCCGATGGTTTGAAAATTCACACGATTGTTGAGCAAATCTATTAGCGTAAACTACATGCAACACTAGAAGTGAAACATCAGGTTTAAAGTCACTTGGAAATAGAATTTTTTTTTCTTTCAAACATAAGAGTATATGCTTACGAACAATAAAACAATTTGTTTAGTAATTGTTTAACACGATTTATATGTTTAAAAAATATATAAAGTTGTTTGGGGGCTGACTCCGCCTACCCCTTTTGTGACGTCAATCGAGGCAGACTTTGCCTGCAATGCGTATAGTAAACACACGTGCAAAGTACATGTACGTCCAAGTCGTGAGTTGGTACGTTTCAAAAAGTGTTTTTCTGCATTCAGCAGCAATACACCTGGTCGGCATTGCCGGTAAAAAAAACAATCTTTTTTTTAAACGTGCAAACTCACGACTTGGTCCGTACATGTACTTTGCAATTGTGTTTACTCTACGCATTACAGGCAAAGTCTGCCTCGATTGACGTCACGAACAGCGCCCTCTCGGGTCGGAGTCTACTCTTAAATTTGTAAATAACATAAGAACTGATTTTTTAAAACCTAAGTTAACTGTTTATTCATATTCCACTCATCAAAACACATAATTTATATTAATGATAACAGCTTTATTTTGAAAAAAATACCACTTCCAGGTGACTATAAGACTTTAAGTATTCGTGTAAAGCGCCTCTCTTGACAAGTAGCAGTTTCAGGATGTCAAGACGGTGGTGAAAACACGTTTTTTTTTCAACTTCTCTCTTAGATTGATACATCTTACACAGTTTCGCAAGATAAATCATAAACTTTGTTGTTTTAAAGTAGAAAAAGGTGAATGTAACACTCAGACAAAGCATCATTTTAAAGCGAATAATAAGGGTCTTGAATCACCATAAAATAAAAACTGTGACATTAGAATGTCTATTACTTCTGCTGAACGATGGATACTCTTTTTTCGGACCCATAGTAGTCTAGTCACACATAGACGGCGACAGAGGGGGCTGGCAACGTAACAAACTTGTAAACCTGTCATTCGACAGAAACAAGTAGAACTTGAAACTTTGCATGACTGAGAAAGTTGAGACTTAAATTTCTGCCTCGATTACATTTGGTGCTGCCGCAAAACTTACTACAGGTTTAAGATTGTTGATAAAAATGGAACTTACCTTGATCTCGGAGAGGTGTTCAGGCAGACGGATGTCTTTCATTTCGGGGAAGGCTGGGAGCAGTGTCCCTAGCTTGGAGCGGGGAGAATAAGCAACAGACTGTCTCGGCTGTTCCTTACGGGTCATCTCAGTTGGTGTGCTGTGGGTTTTAAAAATGAGAAGAAAATTAGAAGAGTGATGACCACGATCTCTATTTATAATGAATGGATAGCGGGAGTAGTTAAGGTAGACTCTCGGGTACACTTTGACCTTTGCCCTAGAGGACAATGAGAGGTCAAACTGTACCCAAAATAGGGTAGAAATATGGAACACTTTGCCCTTTGCCCTAGAGGACAATGAGAGGTCAAACTGTACCCAAAATGGGTAGAAATATGGAACACTTTGCCCTTTGCCCTATAGAACAATGAGAGGTTAAACTGTACCCCAAATAGGGTATAATTATGGAACACTTTAAGTTGACCTTCCTTCAGAGAGGTTAAACTGTGCCCGAAATGGGTTAAAAACAGTTAAAATGTATCGCTGTGGTGCAATGCATAGGTAGTGTGTGTGTGTATTGGTATAGCAGTTGACAGGGGAATCCCCAAACAAAGAGTCGCGTGTGGGAATGACGTTGCAGTATGACTGGTCAGTGCTGGTAGGGAATAATATCCTCTGACAAAGAGGGCGTGTGGGAATGACGTTGCTGTTTTACTGAATGGTTGAAGGAAATAAATCCTATTGATCCGTTGAAGATGACGTTGAAGTATTATTAGTTAGGGTTATACATTGTATAAATTCCACCCGCATAGCCCATTGACTTATAAATATTATTTTCGTTGAATTATCATGACATCATAACTTTGGTCAGTTGTACGGTCATCATGTCTGCAGGAAAACATCATCGTTCGATAGCATCTTCAAGGGTTGAGCCAATGTGTAGCGGGTTGCGTTATCTGCGTCAACAAAACCAAACAGAGGACAGTTGTCCGCGATTAGTTCATTTATCTACACGACTAACTGAAAAATACGATGACCCAACAGTCTGTCAAAAGTCATGGAAAAAAGCTTGTATTTGGGTGGGAGTGTAACGGTTTGTTTATACAAAGGGTAAATAAACCAGTAGCCACGATTACAGGTGGTGGTGCAATGTGTGACGTCATGGGAGAGAATAGCTTTTAGGAGATAATCTCCGGGACTAAGCGGGCGCGTGCGAATGGCTATGAATGAGGAAGTTAATCCTTCAGTCGATAGTGTTGTATTGATCAATTCACTCGATCAACTATACGTGGGCCCTATATATTACGTCTATCATAAGATGTGTTGCAATCTACCGAACTTTGCTTATACTTAGCTGTAGGTCTAAAACAAGAGAATACTATAATGAAACACACAATCTGATGAGACGGGCGTGTTATTAAAATGAGTTGGGGTGTTTATTTAATAATTTGTGTTTATCGGAGTATATTACCTCGTGAACATCTCAGAATACAGGACTAAGTTTACTTTCCGTACATCGGAGTACGAGGCAATACAAGATGAATGCAATGCAGATCATAAAGGAGGGTGCGTGGGGGTTTTTGTTCGATACATGTGCCAACATGACGTTAGTTTTGGTTAAATTTACTATAAATATCGAGTATATACTCAGTCGATGGGCAATTGGCGGTGTATGTAAGTCAGACTGTTTTACGCAATGGAACGACTGTTCCAAAATTATCCTTTAAAGTCCATTGAGTGTTAACTATTCTCCCAAAACAGATTGAAGAAGCTAAGTTATCATTATCTTGTCCAACAAATTGTAAGTTCTTACATATCCAAGCTACATGTATGTATACACACACAAAGTAGGCGTACATACAGTTACATCCAATGAACACAACTTGTTAGTCCTCAAAACATCGTTGTAGCCTGCACACATACCAAGGAAGCAGGTTCAGTACCCTAGGTTTAATGAACTATCGATCGATGCCTCCCCTTCCTGTGAGTGTTGTGACTAAAGAGTATCACTCAGATAACTTATTTGCAAGTTTTTGTAGGCCCCCTAGACATCCATGCACAACACACGTGTTATAGACTAAACAACCATCCCTCCTATAACTCTGTGTTGTGGAACGTTCAATTCGATTCTTTTGAATGGAATATTTCGGCAAAGTGAAATCTTTGAGGTTTCATTCCCAGTTTGTTAAGATAGAAAAAACACTCACACCAATATCGTACTACCATTCATTGCATTAAACTGCTTTATTACGACAGATCGATGGGAAAACAAGTACATCCCTTCGTTTAGTGTACAAACAAATCTAACCCGTACATTTACCAGTTTAGTCCTAGATTGTTTGTTTTCCACAAGTTTATCACAAAAAGTATTAATTAACTACTTGGTCCATCAGGACTCTTTTAGTTGTGCATCATTACGATTAACATGAGAAATAAACTCACAAAAATCAGATGACATGCATGACGATCACACGTTTTTTGCACTTTATGTTTTTTGACGGTATCATAGTAAGTTCATTGATCTAAGCCTCTTTCTCAATACTTCTTAACTAAGTTGCAATAATAATGCTTGTTTTCGAAGTAAAAATACATACGAGCATTAAACAATGATTTATACACGCACACAAACGACTGAGTTGTCACAAACCTTTACCCGCAACAAGGGAACCGTAAAACAAATTAACCATTGCGTCACTCATCAAGAGTCCCCTTTTGTCCTTTTAACAAGACATATACTATTTTGTACACAAACAATACAAGAGTTGCCAATGTTTGATGGAACCGGCTGTTAAAATTAATACGAAAACACCTTGTTTTCACTAAATGCAGTAGGCCCCCCTACTTTCTTAGACAAAATTGACTTCGCCTTCGTATTGAGAGAACAAGTCTGGGTAATAAAACAAACCAAATGACTGGAACAAATAACGAATATCGAAACACATATTAATAACAATTTACAAACAATATTGATGTTAGGTAACCACAGAGAGATTGTTTTTCCGAGTAGGGAGAAACTGTGGATAAAGCGCCTTCAGTCCATTTTAACCCCCATGGCCTCAATATCCAATAAGGAAATGACTATGTCTTGTCCTTGAGTCCTTTTCCCCGCAGATATACCGCCCTTTATTCTGCCTCATTCACCAATTAATTACATGTTTGTTCTCCATCTTCTCATCAATTTTGAGTTTGTGTTTTGTGCTCCCATCCTCCTGTGGTGAAACCAGCCCCTTCACTCTAAGCCTTGTCACAACCTTCTTTGTTTATCCTTTGCTTTTTCTGTGTGCTTTCATATCTTTCCACGTGACTTCTTCTGTCCTATACCTGATTACGTGTGTGTGTTGTGTTTTCATTGGGGCGGCATAGCTAACCTATCGTGCATTTTGTGATAAAAGCATCAAATTTGGCACAGATGTAGAGAATAGTATTCTGAACAAAACTGGATATTGGGCCATCGCAAATTCCGTCCCTAGGGGCCGTGGCGGCCATTTTGAAAAATGGCCGCCAAATACTACTGTTTTGTGGGCATATTGGCTAAGAAATCAACATCAGAATTTACAAATGTCATTAATAGGCACTTATCATCTTCTGAAATGATTGTGTAATAATTTAAGCAATGTTAAAAGCACATTAAAGGGGCATTTTGCATCTTAAAGGGGCATTTGGCCACTTTTCACCAAAAAAGACCGCCAAATACCCGTTTTAGGGGCATGTTTGCATACAAATCAACACCAGCATTTACTAATGTCATTAAAAGGTACTTAACATCTTCTGAAATGATTGTTTAATGATTTAAGCAATGTTAAAATCATATTAAAGGGGTATGTTGCATCTTTAAGGGGGGTATTTAGCAACTTGTCATCAAATTCTTCCATTTTGCAATCGTCTTTTTCACATAATAAAAACACAGCAAAATAAAAAAACTCAGCAAAAAGCTCTGGAATGATAAACCTATCATTTTTATCCAATTAAATTAAAAATTGCAATTTTTTTTAAATATTAACACCCCTTTAACTCATAAGTTATGTTAAGATCAGTACAATAATATTATGATTGTTTCTCAAGAACCTAAAAAATGGTTCACTAGTCATTATCAACTAAAAATTTCTATGTCGGGATTGCTGTACTATTATTCGGCCATAGGGGCTCACAACCATGATGGAAATATTGAAGCTACGATCTCCCATTGTGGTCAGTTCAAATCAACTTGTCAGCAAGGCCCCTTCAAATTCCACACACACGTCTGTGCATTCAAATGCAGATATGATGCATGTGCACTTTTCTCCACACAACCTTGTGTTGCAGGTTTATCTTACGAGTTCATAGCAGGCTTGGGAGGCATCTGGTAGTGTTTTCCAATACGGTTCAAACAGACCATCATCTGTCTCGGTCCAGCCCCATCTGGTGAAAGGAAGTGCTGGATTGAGAAGCATGAGACAGGAATCTAAAGAGCTCTGTCTTGATGCTGTCTACACGAAGACGTTCTTGTAAATTCTTGGTATGGCAGTTTCTGCAACTGCACGTCTGCGTATGCCCTTCTCACGCTTTGCTCTAGCTGTACCTATCAGGACATTGTCAATATATGCGATACCAGATCGACACGTGACGCTTTATGAAACTGTGAGGTAAATGTTTGTAATTGAAGGTATTGTTTGTATATTTCTCAAAGTCCTTAATAGCTGCAGCAGGCCTTATCATCAGTATGATAACTGATCCATCAAGAACTACGCTGCTAGTCATAGGAGCTTCAGAGTGTTCCTCACTAAATTGTTCCAAGCACACAAGAAGATCACTTTTGGTACATAGATACAGGTTTCTGCCACCATAGAGTGCTGGAGAAATGCTTGGTTCTCGTGTCAACAAAATTCTTCCAGGTTTCCGTATCTATTCTGACAGTCAATATAGAGCAACTGAGCGAGAAGAGTGCCAGGTCAGATTTAAGTGAAGTTATCTGCTGCTTTCCGCTCATGGTGGTTGGTTTAGTAAAGCGTTAAACAGCTTCAGCTTACTGGATGGATCACATCGTTGAAGGTTTGACCTTTCCATAAGACATTCTCTGATGAAACCTTTGAACTGTTCTTAACCATTTTCTTAGCATGTTGCACACTCTGAACATGGTCTGCAATCTCTTACTAGGAGGTCAGTGCTCCATTCTCGAGGCAAAGCCAATATCACAGAGACAGGTGTGGATGGCACACGATGCCAAGAGAAGGGAGTTTGCAGCGGATCTACAGAGTGGTGAGGATATAATGCACTTCTTTAAGATTGCCAAGCAGATGGCAAGGAGCGGCAGGATGTGACTGTGACTGGTGCGAACGGTGTCAATAATGACGATTGTAGCATGGTGACGGATAGTGACCTTCACTATCCGTCACCAGCAGGTGTTGAGAAAATACACAGAGCGGTTGCTAAATGTGGAGAATGAGTGAGACAGGGAGGTGGAAAGTGGAGTGTGGAGGGTCCTTTTTGCCTCCTCTGAAGCTCACCAAATCTGGGAAGGCCGCTGGTCTATCCGGAGTGTCATAGTTGGTGAAAAATGAAGGCCTCTACAGGTGTCAGCTTATAGTGGTTGACGGCATTTTGGCAGAATGACACATTCCCACAGATTTGCAGCACAACATCTTGGTTCCCCTGTTCATGGCGAGGGTGACCCTTTGGAGTGTGGCTCTTTCAGAGCAATCAAGATCCTGGATCAGGCGATGAATGTGTGGGAGAGAGTACATGAGGTATGGCTGAAGAAGCAGGTGGAGATTGATGAGATGCAGTTTGGCTTTATGCCGGGAGAGGAACTACTGATGTCATTGTCATTGCCATGCAGGAACAATTTCTGGTCAGGAATAAGACGCTATACCTCAGATTTGTTTATCTTGAGAAGGCTTTTGACTGGGTACCAAGGAAGCGGGTTGGGAAGGAATGGCTGACAAGAGCTGTGATGATGTTGTGCTTTGGTGCTAGTACGGTGGCGAGGACAGGCACAGGGGATAGTAGGAGTTTTAAGGTGAAGGTTGTTATCAGGGCTCAGTACTGAGCCCCCTGGTGCTTGCTACTGTTTAGATGTGGTGTCACAAAGACGTGAGCCGAGTTGCCTGGGACATGGCGGACGACCTGGTTCTTATAGCAGAGACAAGAGAGCAGTTACAGGCAAAGATGGCAACATGGAGAGATTTTCTGGGAAGACCAAGGTGAGGGTTAGTCAAGTCAGGGATGGGTCAATGACAAGCTCTGGTGTATGGCCTTGTGGTGTGTGTGGGAAGGGTGGCGTGATGGTAGTCTTCATGCTGCCAGCGTCACGTTCTCCTGTAAGAGATGTCGGGGTGATAGTTCACAGCGTGAGGAAGAGAGAAGCGGGTCCAGAGGTCTGCGGCGACATGTATGAGCTAACTGGGTGACATGCTGGGTGCAGCATTGACATCACGCATGAGGAGCGGATGGA
Source organism: Asterias rubens (assembly GCF_902459465.1). Lineage (NCBI taxonomy): Eukaryota > Metazoa > Echinodermata > Asteroidea > Forcipulatida > Asteriidae > Asterias > Asterias rubens. Next base: position 5,310,917 of record NC_047075.1, read on the forward strand.
GAAAAAAAATTGACACCAACGGCGCAGCCCCTGAAGATGATGGGTCAGGTAATACACGACCTGTGATGACTGAAGCTTCATGGTGTACGGCTGCGAAACATGGCCCATGGGGTGGGGCACATCCAGCAGATGGAACGAGCAGAGGTGAGAATTATCAGGTGGATGTGTGGGGCGTCTCTGGCTGACAGGCTGTCAAGTGAGGAACTGATGAGGAGAGTCAGCATCGGGATCAGCATCGTATTGGGGAGGCACAGGCTGAGGTGATTTGGCCGTTTTGAGAGATAGGAAGATGCAAACTGGGTCATGAGGTGTATCAGAATAATTGAGGGTGGGCCCACTTCAGTTTGCCGACCAGTAAGACGTGGCAGAGCTCTGTGTCAAATGACATGGAACTAACTGCTTGACACCTCTATCTGCTTGTACAAAGTGTGTAGTTACTTATTGATAGTTGCCAACAACTTTGCAGACCTGTTAAATAGTTTCGTAGCCGCATAGAAGCTCACTTTCAAGAAGATTTTGCATAATGATATAGAGACAACATTGGCTTTTGGCGGCCATATTGGCGGCCACTTTGAAAATTGGTCGCCAAAATGACTCCTCTATCCGTACAAAGTGCGCAGTCACTTATTAATAGTTGCCAACACCTTTGCAGACCAGTGTTGTAGCCTCGTAGAAGCTCACATTTAAAAAGATTTTGCACAATACTATAGAGACAAAAGTGGCTTTTGGCGGCCATTTTGAAAAATGGTTGCCAAATTTACCCCTCTATCTAAAGAAGGTACGTCGTCACCTATTAATAGTTGCCAACACCTTTGCAGACCAGTTAAACAATTTTGTAGCCGCAAAGAAGCTCACATTTAAGAAGATTTTGTATAATAATATAGTGCAAAAAAATGGCTTTTGGCGGCCATTTTGGCGGCCATATTGAAAAAAAGGGCCGCCAAAATGACTCCTCTACCGTACAAAGTGCGCAGTCACTTATTAATAGTTGCCAACACCTTTGCAGACCAGTATCGTAGCGTCATAGAAGCTCACCTTAAGAAGATTTGCATAATAATAGAGACAAAAGTGGCTTTTGGCGGCCATTTTGAAAGATGGCTGCCAAATTGACCCCTCCTTCTAAAGGAAGTACATAGTCACTTGTTAATAGTTGCCACTACCTTTGCAGACCTATTAAAAATAGAGATAAAAGTGGCTTTTGGCGGCCATTTTTTAAAATGGCCGCCAAAGCCACTACGGGCAGAAATTGAAATGGCCCAATATCCAAATATTTTTGTACCATATTAATTTACCTATATCCCAAATCCCTTGCTTTTATCACAAAATGCACGATTGTTATTAAATTTTGTGTTATGCCGCCTCAACCAAGCCTGTCCAGCGCGAGCAGAGAAGAATGGTCGATTCAACTCCGTCTGATATGCTTGCTGCAGCTGTGGACAGGCTTGGTTGCCTCTCCGATCGAGAGCTATGGCACGAAGGACTCCCCATCATTCAGAATGGTGATCAAAATAATCCTGACTAAAATCGTCGCCAACGAGATACTCCGTTTCACGTACTACGAGCAAACCCAACGTGCATGTGAAGGATGCGAGAAGAACTGGGCGAGTCAAGCTGAACATGAATGTTTATTTTTTTGAGTGCCTCCAGAGTGCCGACTCTACGATTATGTAGATGAACATTACGAAAAAGTGAAGGAGTCTGTTCAAGTAGATACTGTTTTAGACATTCTTTGTGTTATGATCTCTTTCCTAAGAATAACTGAATCGAGTGAGGAGGATCCAAACTCAATGATTCAAGACATCCTTAACGGATGGAAAGAGGATCCAGAGGACGTTGCTCGTCTATTTCATTCAGCGGTTTTTGATGACTTATCCAAACTGATTGACTCCACGATCAAACAACTGAATGAATACAATCGTAGTTTGTGTTAGAAGTAATATTACATAACTGTTCCTCCTTATAGTATTTCATTATACCTACGTGCATGGTTTTAAATAAAGGTAAAGAAATAAAAAATATGTATTGATTTGATATCCAATGATTCTGTGTTTATTATCCGTTTGTTGTTTAAATTTAACTTAAAATATAATTATTTAAGTGAATAAAGAGACATAAATAAAAAGACGAAGCGGGTGCCTAAAGTAGGGGGCTCTTTATCACGGCACCGTGGGGGAAAAGGTCCCGCCGAACCATGGTACCAAGTCAACGTTACGTCTACGAACGTGACAATTTCTCGTCATAGTATTGATAAGGACTTTCCAACAATCAAAATGGAAACAATATCACACCAACAAGCGGAAATACCAATTAAATAGTGTGGAATTGACTAGGCAAGAACCTTTTGTAGTAGAGAACCTTGCTTATCGAGTCCCAGCGTTTGTGTTGACCAATATTCGCTTTTGCAGTAACGATGGCGCAGGGGCAACATAATTAATCTTTATTTTAATTCAAATTTGTCCATTCTTTCAAAAACCTCCCAAAATGTCATGTTTCTGACGATTGTTTTCCCCTCAGGCACAGCAATGTGTGGGGTCACATTGATTTTCAAACTGTCATATTGAGAATTGGTAGTAGGGTTGTTGCACTTGGCTAAAAAAAGAACCCACCCATCTGTCAGATGATCCTTGGCATCGAATGTATTGTATGGAGTAATTTAACTCTGAACAGTAAAGTAATTATACTATGCGGAGTGCGGACGAGATCTTTAGGTGTAGGGTCAGTGTACAGTGTGTCTAAAAGACTTTCAAACACAACTAGACATAAGAATTTGTTTGATAAAAAATTCGAGGTGTTCGGATTTCTGGCCTGAATTAACGAGCCATCACTTTTTAAGTTTAGTTGACTGGGGAGATAGTGAGCTATGCTGTGTGTTATTGTGAAAACAAAGTGAATAGCTATTAAATAACCTTTTTTCTAAGCGTTTTTTAGAACTTCCAGTTTAGACAGGTGAAAAGGTCAATACAAGGTCATCAACATATTCTTTTTTGTGAACGTTTCATTAATAAAATACACAATTTTGAATGGACATTTTTTCATATTTTCATTCACTTAGGCTCTAGAGCCCAAAATAACATGAGTTGTTACTTTAACTTCCGATTTCGACCGGAAGTAAAGGTCAAATGGGGTCACGTTGTGCACCGCATTTGTAGATCTTTATAAGAGGTTTCATGTACAAAAAGAATCTTGAACGTAGCTCTTTTGGTTTTGAAGATATGATTTTTCAAATTATTTAAGGTTTATTTAACGTTTATTTAACGTAATGACGTCACCATTCCAAAAAAGTTGCGGTGCCGTCTACTCACCGAGGTTGATGTTCATGAGAAGTTTCAAGTTAATACAAGTTTCAGTTTTTCTCAAAATTGGCGGAGAACGTTCAGGCAGAAGAAGACGGAGAAATGAAGGTTTGTCATATTAAACTTCAGCTTCCGGTTTGACAGGATTTAAAGGTCAAATGGGGTCACACTTTGTGCAAAACATATAGAATTGCCAGAGAGCTCAAAATTGATGTAATGATTATTAATGTACCACGTTTCATTAATAAGATACACAATTTTGTATGTACAAACTTATACTTCTGGGTTCGACCGGAAATGAAGGTCAAATGAGGTCACACATTGTAAACATTTGTAGAATCGTCGAAGGGCCTTAAAATTAAGTTATTATATTAATACACAAAATAATATTATTCAGATACGATTTTTTATAAAACAAACTACTACTTCCGGTTTCGACCGGAAGTAAAGGTCAAATGGGGTCACACCTTGTGTAAGATTTGTTTAATACTTCATGACCTTTCATATGGTGTAAAGATCACGTATGTAGCATATCTGATTCTGGAGATATGAGTATTTTAATAAAAAACTTCAATTTAATATAATGACGTCATCGATGACGTCATCATTCCAAATTTTGTTCTTTGTCATATACACGCTTTGGTCTAAGTACGTGGTAAGTTTCAAGTCCGTACATGCTGTATTTTTTGAGATAGCAAAATAAAATTTTTTTCGACCTCGTGTACCATTTTCGTTGTGACGTAGCTATGACGTCACACATTATATTTTTAGAATGCTCTTGAGTTTAAAAAAATTTTATGCATTGGACATTTTTTCATATTTTTATTCACTTAGGCTCTAGAGCCCAAAATAACATGATTTGTTACTTTAACTTCCGGTTTCGACCGGAAGTAAAGGTCAAATGGGGTCACGTTGTGCACCGCATTTGTAGATCTTTATAAGAGGTTTTATGTAAAAAAAGAATCTTGAACGTAGCTCTTTTGGTTTTGAAGATATGATTTTTCTAATTATTTAAGGTTTATTTCACGTTTATTTAACGTAATGACGTCATCAATGACGTCACCATTCCAAAAAAGTTGCGGTGCCGTCTACTCACCGAGGTTGATGTTCATGAGAAGTTTCAAGTTCATACAAGTTTCAGTTTTTCTCAAAATTGGCGGAGAACGTTCAGGCAGAAGAAGAAGACGGAGAAAAAAAAAAACTAGACATAAGAATTTGTTTGATAACAAATTCGAGGTGTTCGGATTTCTGGCCTGAATTAACGAGCCATCACTTTTTAAGTTTAGTTGACTGGGGAGATAGTGAGCTATGCTGTGTGTTATTGTGAAAACAAAGTGAATAGCTATTAAATAACCTTTTTTCTAAGCGTTTTTTAGAACTTCCAGTTTAGACAGGTGAAAAGGTCAATACAAGGTCATCAACATATTCTTTTTTGTGAAGTATGTGGAGCCCTTTCATATGGTGTATATTGTCGAGATGGCTTGTGTAGTTAAGGAAATATGAATTTATGAATATTGACGACTGTAGAAGAGACTAGATTTAACCGAAGGGAAGGATTAAGTGACAAAACGCTTTGAGCAGAAACTATACAGGAAGTTGCAGCACACTTGGGGTTTGTATAGGTGTAACACGTTGTACGTTGTACAAACGGTTTTAGTGCTGTACCAATGGGGATAATACGCAGGTGCGCTTAAACGACTGGAAATAAAGGTCAAACAGGGGTCATGTCAATGCAAAAGTTTGAGCACGGTCAACAATTTGCAAACTGATGCAAACATTGTGAAAATATGACGAGCAGTTGTTGAGATAGGAATGTTTGAAATTTTGTTAAACCTGAAGACCACAAGGTCAAATTGGGTTCGCAGTTGTGGGTGACCTTTTGGATGAAGTTTTGGTCGTAAAAAAGCGTTGGTTAGATGAAACGTAATGACGTCACCATTCCACAAAAGTTGCGGTGCCGTCTACTCACCGAGGTTGATGTTCATGAGAAGTTTCAAGTTCATACAAGTTTCAGTTTTTCTCAAAATTGGCGGAGAACGTTCAGGCAGAAGAAGACGGAGAAATGAAGGTTTGTCATATTAAACTTCAGCTTCCGGTTTGACAGGATTTAAAGGTCAAATGGGGTCACACTTTGTGCAAAACATATAGAATTGCCAGAGAGCTCAAAATTGATGTAATGATTATTAATGTACCACGTTTCATTAATAAGATACACAATTTTGTATGTACAAACTTATACTTCCGGGTTCGACCGGAAATGAAGGTCAAATGAGGTCACACATTGTAAACATTTGTAGAATCGTCGAAGGGCCTTAAAATTAAGTTATTATATTAATACACAAAATAATATTATTCAGATACGATTTTTTATAAAACAAACTACTACTTCCGGTTTCGACCGGAAGTAAAGGTCAAATGGGGTCACACCCTGTGTAAGATTTGTTTAATACTTCATGACCTTTCATATGGTGTAAAGATCACGTATGTAGCATATCTGATTCTGGAGATATGAGTATTTTAATAAAAAACTTCAATTTAATATAATGACGTCATCGATGACGTCATCATTCCAAATTTTGTTCTTTGTCATATACACGCTTTGGTCTAAGTACGTGGTAAGTTTCAAGTCCGTACATGCTGTATTTTTTGAGATAGCAAAATAAAAAATTTTTCGACCTCGTGTACCATTTTCGTTGTGACGTAGCTATGACGTCACACATTATATTTTTAGAATGCTCTTGAGTTTAAAAAAATTTTATGCATTGGACATTTTTTCATATTTTTATTCACTTAGGCTCTAGAGCCCAAAATAACATGATTTGTTACTTTAACTTCCGGTTTCGACCGGAAGTAAAGGTCAAATGGGGTCACGTTGTGCACCGCATTTGTAGATCTTTATAAGAGGTTTTATGTAAAAAAAGAATCTTGAACGTAGCTCTTTTGGTTTTGAAGATATGATTTTTCTAATTATTTAAGGTTTATTTCACGTTTATTTAACGTAATGACGTCATCAATGACGTCACCATTCCAAAAAAGTTGCGGTGCCGTCTACTCACCGAGGTTGATGTTCATGAGAAGTTTCAAGTTCATACAAGTTTCAGTTTTTCTCAAAATTGGCGGAGAACGTTCAGGCAGAAGAAGAAGACGGAGAAAAAAAAAAAAAAAAAAAAAAAACTTAACAATAACAATAGGTTTTCGGCTAAAAGCCGAACACCTAAAAAAAAAAAAAAAAAAAAAAACTTAACAATAACAATAGGTTTTCGGCTAAAAGCCGAACACCTAAAAATGTGTAAAGTTTCCAAGAATGTCTGACGGATCATGAATATCCAAATTATCTTTGAATTTCACCGTCTAGTTAGTTCCTTTCATGTTGAATTTCTGCACTTTAACTTCATTCACCTTCGTGACGTAATATATATAAGTTTCTGACATCACCGCCAAATATATTTTGGTTCTTAGGGTGTATTTGGTGTCAGGTTGAAGTCATGTGGCCAATTTGAGGCACATGCTGACTTTGCATATTATGTCTGCAAAAGCTTAATGTCGATTTGAGCAAACATTTTTACCGCATTCACCACTGTTGTGGTTTGATAACAACATGGCGGGCTAGATGGCGGTTACGATTTTTACACCTCGAAAATAGTTCATGACATTCGTCACAGGAAAAAATCTTAAAATTACTTGTAAATAACAAAATTACCGCACAATAACTTCTAAGTTTAAAATCATTAGCTAAGAAAATTAAACACATACAAACTCTGAATGTACACAACAGTAATCTGTTGTTTAGATATGAAAAAAAGACACCGAAAGCAGAGATGTGACGCAATAATTACCAAAATATGCTAGGTTTTGTTGTATTACGTCATTTATACTAACAAAGTTGATAACATTTGAAACACATCACACGTACTTTTGTTTACTATTATTTGTTTGGTTTGATCGAAAAACTCATTTTAAACAAAGTTGATAACATTTTAAACACATCACACGTAATTTATTTAGTTGATTATTTGTTTGTTTTGATCGAAAAACTCATTTTATTCATATATTTTTATATTTATTTAGTTGATTATTGATTTATTCATACACAATTTATTGATTTATTGATTGATTGATTAGTATCGTTATTTATTTGTTTATTTGTTTCCATATTTATGTATTTTTACATCTTTAAAAAGTGACTTTTGGAATTTTAAAGCCACATATCCAGTTTTGTTCAGAATACTATTCTCTACATCTGTGCCAAATTTGATGCTTTTATCCCAAAATGCACGATAGGTTAGCTATGCCGCCCCAATGAAAACACAACACACACACGTAATCAGGTATAGGACAGAAGCAGTCACGTGGAAAGATATGAAAGCACACAGAAAAAGCAAAGGATAAACAAAGAAGGTTGTGACAAGGCTTAGAGTGAAGGGGCTGGTTTCACCACAGGAGGATGGGAGCACAAAAGACAAACTCAAAGTTGATGAAAAGATGGAGAACAAACAAGTAATTAATTGGTGAATGAGGCAGAATAAAGGGCGGTATATCTGCGGGTAAAAGGACTCAAGGACAAGACATAGTCATTTCCTTATTGGATATTGAGGCCATGGGGGTTTAAAATGGACTGAAGGCGCTTTATCCACAGTTTCTCCCTACTCGGACAAACAATCTCTCTGTGGTTACCTAACATCAATATTGTTTGTAAATTGTTATTAATATGTGTTTCGATATTCGTTATTTGTTCCAGTCATTTGGTTTGTTTTATTACCCAGACTTGTTCTCTCAATACGAAGGCGAAGTCAATTTTGTCTAAGAAAGTAGGGGGGCCTACTGCATTTAGTGAAAACAAGGTGTTTTCGTATTAATTTTAACAGCCGGTTCCATCAAACATTGGCAACTCTTGTATTGTTTGTGTACAAAATAGTATATGTCTTGTTAAAAGGACAAAAGGGGACTCTTGATGAGTGACGCAATGGTTAATTTGTTTTACGGTTCCCTTGTTGCGGGTAAAGGTTTGTGACAACTCAGTCGTTTGTGTGCGTGTATAAATCATTGTTTAATGCTCGAATGTATTTTTACTTCGAAAACAAGCATTAGTATTGCAACTTAGTTAAGAAGTATTGAGAAAGAGGCTTAGATCAATGAACTTACTATGATACCGTCAAAAAACATAAAGTGCAAAAAACGTGTGATCGTCATGCATGTCATCTGATTTTTGTGAGTTTATTTCTCATGTTAATCGTAATGATGCACAACTAAAAGAGTCTTGATGGACCAAGTAGTTAATTAATACTTTTTGTGATAAACTTGTGGAAAACAAACAATCTAGGCCTAAACTGGTAAATGTACGGGTTAGATTTGTTTGTACACTAAACGAAGGGATGTACTTGTTTTCCCATCGATCTGTCGTAATAAAGCAGTTTAATGCAATGAATGGTAGTACGATATTGGTGTGAGTGTTTTTTCTATCTTAACAAACTGGGAATGAAACCTCAAAGATTTCACTTTGCCGAAATATTCCATTCAAAAGAATCGAATTGAACGTTCCACAACACAGAGTTATAGGAGGGATGGTTGTTTAGTCTATAAAACGTGTGTTGTGCATGGATGTCTAGGGGGGCCTACAAAAACTTGCAAATAAGTTATCTGAGTGATACTCTTTAGTCAGAACTCTCACAGGAAGGGGAGGCATCGATCGATAGTTCATTTAACCTAGGGTACTGAACCTGCTTCCTTGGTATGTGTGCAGGCTACAACGATGTTTTGAGGACTAACAAGTTGTGTTCATTGGATGTAACTGTATGTACGCCTACTTTGTGTGTGTATACATACATGTAGCTTGGATATGTAAGAACTTACAATTTGTTGGACAAGATAATGATAACTTAGCTTCTTCAATCTGTTTTGGGAGAATAGTTAACACTCCATGGACTTTAAAGGATAATTTTGGAACAGTCGTTCCATTGCGTAAAACAGTCTGACTTACATACACCGCCAATTGCCCATCGACTGAGTAAGATACTCGATATTTACAGTAAATTTAACCAAAACTAACGTCATGTTGGCACATGTATCGAACAAAAACCCCCACGCACCCTCCTTTATGATCTGCATTGCATTCATCTTGTATTGCCTGGTACTCCGATGTACGGAAAGTAAACTTAGTCCTGTATTCTGAGATGTTCACGAGGTAATATACTCCGATAAACACAAATTATTAAATAAACACCCCAACTCATTTTAATAACACGCCCGTCTCATCAGATTGTGTGTTTCATTATAGTATTCTCTTGTTTTAGACCTACAGCTAAGTATAAGCAAAGTTCGGTAGATTGCAACACATCTTATGATAGACGTAATATATAGGGCCCACGTATAGTTGATCGAGTGAATTGATCAATACAACACTATCGACTGAAGGATTAACTTCCTCATTCATAGCCATTCGCACGCGCCCGCTTAGTCCCGGAGATTATCTCCTAAAAGCTATTCTCTCCCATGACGTGGCTACTGGTTTATTTACCCTTTGTATAAACAAACCGTTACACTCCCACCCAAATACAAGCTTTTTCCCATGACTTTTGACAGACTGTTGGGTCATCGTATTTTTCAGTTAATCGTGTAGATAAATGAACTAATCGCGGACAACTGTCCTCTGTTTGGTTTTGTTGACGCAGATAACGCAACCCGCTACACATTGGCTCAACCCTTGAAGATGCTATCGAACGATGATGTTTTCCTGCAGACATGATGACCGTACAACTGACCAAAGTTATGATGTCATGATAATTCAACGAAAATAATATTTATAAGTCAATGGGCTATGCGGGTGGAATTTATACAATGTATAACCCTAACTAATAATACTTCAACGTCATCTTCAACGGATCAATAGGATTTATTTCCTTCAACCATTCAGTAAAACAGCAACGTCATTCCCACACGCCCTCTTTGTCAGAGGATATTATTCCCTACCAGCACTGACCAGTCATACTGCAACGTCATTCCCACACGCGACTCTTTGTTTGGGGATTCCCCTGTCAACTGCTATACCAATACACACACACACTACCTATGCATTGCACCACAGCGATACATTTTAACTGTTTTTAACCCATTTCGGGCACAGTTTAACCTCTCTGAAGGAAGGTCAACTTAAAGTGTTCCATAATTATACCCTATTTTGGGTACAGTTTGACCTCTCATTGTCCTCTAGGGCAAAGGTCAAAGTGTACCCGAGAGTCTACCTTAACTACTAGCGGGCTGGCCTATGTGTGTGCACAGGCCCATGAAGTCACCACGTGTGCCATTTTGAAACACCCCAAAAGCTGTTGAATGCACATAACGGGTATACAAAATACCCCAATGTTTTTTTTATGCACACTTTGCAGGTATATTAAAAACAACAAGTTTTCGGCAGAAAATCCCCTAAAATAAACAATAGCGAACAATAAAATATCGATTTTTTCCAACAAACATGGTAGTATCTGTTTTTGCAGTTTATTGCTGCATAAGAAAGCATCTTTCAAAATAATGTTGGCAAAAAACAACACTACAACACAAGATTGTTTGCATATAATGTGCAGTTTTGGGTGTTTCAAAATGGCGACAGTGGTGACTTCAATGAACGTATACTCAACCCGCTATCCAGTCAGTATAATAGAGATCAGTGGTGATCACCCAGTCAGCCGGTATTAGCATAATGTCAATGTGAGACTGTTTTGGGGCACTAGGTGGCAGCAGATTTACAGAGAAGCACCCTGTGTTGCAGCCTGAACATCTGACGTCACAATTCGAGGCTCGTGAATAACGCCAGAGACCTGCCTCCAAACCGGCGTGTACTTTCACCTTTAATAACCTCATTCATTTCACAGTGCCCTGCTTGTGGAGTGGGTCACTTGGGGTGACCTGAGGTGCATGCCGTCACCACGAGAGGGCGAGTGTGATCGTTCGAGTAGCTCTTGTCAGGGGCTCACCCGGGTGAGCACTGCAGGGTCGGCCCAGGGAAGCTAAACGAACCCACCCAAAGATACGCGGTCACATTCTATTGCGGAAGTGACAGCAGTGTACTGTTTGGGCATGTATGGAAAGCTCATGTCACTGCATGTATCATTGTACCCAATGGAATCACCGGAATAAGGGACCTGTCTTCATCCTTGTGGATAAAGACAGGGGCCCAGTCTTATACAGGGTGTTTTCATTTAGCTTTCTTGGATCGACCCCGCGGTGCTCATTCGGCTGAGCCTCTGACAAGAACTAATCGAACGATCACTCACCCTCTCGTAGTGACGTCATGCACCTTGCGGCAGCCCCAAGTTATTATTATTATTATTATTTATTCGACCAATACAAGGTACAACAAACAAGTTACAATAGCACAAGACAGAACATTAACGGAAAAAAAAAACAATTATAAAAAAGCAAGAAGTAGTAAGGAAAATAAATACAGAATTAAATAAAGGACAATTAATAAAATAGCCAAGTGCCCCACTCCAGAATCAATGCACTTGGGGCTGACCCGGGTGAGCACCTGGAATTATGTCAAAGCTATTCTGTCGTACAGGGGGGCAGACGGGGTCGACCCAGGGAAGCTAATCGAACGCACCCCCAGTAAGATCGTTCGGCCCCAGCGCCTTCCCGTAACCAAAGCACGCTCATTATTTAATGCCCAGTCCCATCATGCATCACACTCAAACTGCATGCATGACGTACTTCCTGAACAAGAATCTGCACCAGCTGATATAGCCCATCCCAGCGGTCCTGGATAAATAAATGGTGCTGTAATTTTGCTGTATCAAGGCAGTCGCATTATTCGCTCCGGAAAGACGCCGCTGTAAACCCACCCGTATACCCTGTGCGTGGTGCGTGCGGTCACACCGCATGACCCACCCGTATACACACTGTCACATCGTACGATACTGTGCACACAAGTCACTCGTACCACTAACCGCATGCGGAGGCCGTCAGGTCGACACGGCCGACGCATGCGGATAGTGTACGGGGGCATCGTGTCGTGCGATGTTACGTACAGTGAATACGGGTGGGTTTTTTATATAAATCTTTTATGTTCGTTTTTATGGTAAATTTGTTATATGATCAGTTGTTTGATATTAAAATTTTCATGTAGATTAATAACCGGTGAAAAAACAAGTGATTAAGTTTTAGGGGAATTCGTTAGTAGTTAATATAGTCTCTCTGGAACACTTTGACCTTTGCCCTAGAAGACAAGGAGAGGTCAAACTGTTCCCAAAATAGGGTAGAAATATGGAACACTTTGCCCTTTGCCCTAGAGGACAAGGAGAGGTCAAACTGTGCCCAAAATGGGTAGAAATATGGAACACTTTGCCCTTTGCCCTAGAGAACAGTGAGAGGTTAAACTGTACCCAAAATAGGGTAGAAATATGGAACACTTTAAGTTGACCTTCCTTCAGAGAGGTTAAACTGTGCCCGAAATGGGTTAAAAACAGTTAAAATGTCTCGTGGTGGTGCAATGCATAGGTAGTGTGTGTGTGTATTGGTATAGCAGTTGACAGGGGAATCCCCAAACAAAGAGTCGCGTGTGGGAATGACGTTGCAGTTTTACTGAACGGTTGAAGGAAATAAATCCTATTGATCCGTTGAAGATGACGTTGAAGTATTATTAGTCAGGGTTATACATTGTATAAATTCCACCCGCATAGCCCATTGACTTATAAATATTATTTTCGTTGAACTATTATAACATCATAACTTTGGTCAGTTGTACGGTCATCATGTCTGCAGGAAAACATCATCGTTCGATAGCATCTTCAAGGGTTGAGCCAATGTGTAGCGGGTTGCGTTATCTGCGTCAACAAAACCAAACAGAGGACAGTTGTCCGCGATTAGTTCATTTATCTACACGATTAACGGAAAAATACGATGACCCAACAGTCTGTCAAAAGTCATGGGAAAAAGCTTGTATTTGGGTGGGAGTGTAACGGTTTGTTTATACAAAGGGTAAATAAACCAGCAGCCACGATTACAGGTGGTGGTGCAATGTGTGACGTCATGGGAGAGAATAGCTTTTAAGAGATAATCTCCGGGACTAAGCGGGCGAGTGCGAATGGCTATGAATGAGGAAGTTAATCCTTCAATCGATATGTATTGATCAATTCTCTCGATCAACTATACGTGGGCCCTATATATTACGTCTATCATAAGATGTGTTGCAATCTACCGAACTTTGCTTATACTTAGCTGTAGGTCTAAAACAAGAGAATACTATAATGAAACACACAATCTGATGAGACGGGCGTGTTATTAAAATGAGTTGGGGTGTTTATTTAATAATTTGTGTTTATCGGAGTATATTATCTCGTGAACATCTCAGAATACAGGACTAAGTTTACTTTCCGTACATCGGAGTACCAGGCAATACAAGATGAATGCAATGCAGATCATAAAGGAGGGTGCGTGGGGGTTTTTGTTCGATACATGTGCCAACATGACGTTAGTTTTGGTTAAATTTACTGTAAATATCGAGTATCTTACTCAGTCGATGGGCAATTGGCGGTGTATGTAAGTCAGACTGTTTTACGCAATGGAACGACTGTTCCAAAATTATCCGTTAAAGTCCATGGAGTGTTAACTATTCTCCCAAAACAGATTGAAGAAGCTAAGTTATCATTATCTTGTCCAACAAATTGTAAGTTCTTACATATCCAAGCTACATGTATGTATACACACACAAAGTAGGCGTACATACAGTTACATCCAATGAACACAACTTGTTTGTCCTCAAAACATCGTTGTAGCCTGCACACATACCAAGGAAGCAGGTTCAGTACCCTAGGTTTAATGAACTATCGATCGATGCCTCCCCTTCCTGCGAGAGTTGTGACTAGAGAGTATCACTCAGATAACTTATTTGCAAGTTTTTGTAGGCCCCCTAGACATCCATGCACAACACACGTTTTATAGAATAAAAAACCATCCCTCCTATAACTCTGTGTTTTTACATATCAAGGGAACGTTCAATTCGATTCTTTTGAATCGAATATTTCGGCAAAGTGAAATCTTTGAGGTTTCATTCCCAGTTTGTTAAGATAGAAAAAACACTCACACCAATATCGTACTACCATTCATTGCATTAAACTGCTTTATTACGACAGATCGATGGGAAAACAAGTACATCCCTTCGTTTAGTGTACAAACAAATCTAACCCGTACATTTACCAGTTTAGGCCTAGATTGTTTGTTTTCCACAAGTTTATCACAAAAAGTATTAATTAACTACTTGGTCCATCAAGACTCTTTTAGTTGTGCATCATTACGATTAACATGAGAAATAAACTCCCAAAAATCAGATGACATGCATGACGATCACACGTTTTTTGCACTTTATGTTTGTTGACGGTATCATAGTAAGTTCATTGATCTAAGCCTCTTTCTCAATACTTCTTAACCAAGTTGCACTAATAATGCTTGTTTTCGAAGTAAAAATACATTCGAGCATTAAACAATGATTTATACACGCACACAAACGACCGAGTTGTCACAAACCTTTACCCGCAACAAGGGAACCGTAAAACAAATTAACCATTGCGTCACTCATCAAGAGTCCCCGTTTGTCCTTTTAACAAGACATATACTATTTTGTACACACACAAGACAAGAGTTGCCAATGTTTGATGGAACCGGCTGTTAAAATTAATACGAAAACACCTTGTTTTCACTAAATGCAGTAGGCCCCACTACTTTCTCAGACAAAATTGACTTCGCCTTCATTACGAATGAAAGACACTGTTTGTTGTTTTTTGCTAACACCAGATACGTCACTAAGTTGTGTCCGGTTTAAACTTAATCATCATCATTCACATGAGTGCTTATTAATTGTTGTAAAAAAAAAAAGAGTTTGGTTCCAGCGTTTTTTTTTTGTATGTGATTGTTTTATCACTTTGTTTAAATTTATATCAGTAGTTAGCTTGACGTGCTTCTGACGTTTAGTTAAGGAATAATTTGGACACATAAACAAACGCTACACATTAAACGAAACGTAAGTATAACAACAACGAACATGTACAAAGACTGCAACATAAAACAAATCAATAAACAAAAATGTGATTTAAAATTATGAATTTTCAAAAGGCATGTACACAATTTTACAGACAAAAATATTAAAGTGTAGGTTTAACGAGAAACTAAAAAAGAAACAAATGAAACAAAATCAGTAATACAACGAAAGACTATACTATAGTCAACGACATGATGAGGAATATTCAACTAAACATCACATTATTATGGTACAACGTGTAGGTTCAGTATAAAAATCATCGATGCAGCCCAAAAACAGTTGGTTCAAAGCGCAGACACTTGCAAACCTCTCACAACTAAATACTAAAAGCTAAAAGCTGAAAACTGAAAACAAAAAAGAGTATCAAAATGCAAACCTCAAAGTAAAAGCTAAAGCAAAAATACTAAACTCAAAGCTTAAAAACTATCAAACTAACAAAGAAATTTAAGCTACAAATTCAAACTGATGCAAACAAAACTGGAAAAATACTGCTCAAAACTTAAAAACTATAAAACTAAACAACTAAAAACTAACTACAAACTACAAACTGTACACTATCAACAATAAGCTAACATAAAAAACCGCAAAGCTGCAAACTACAGAAAAAAAAAACTAAAGAAGGAAAAAAACAATCAAATCTTACAAACTATAGCGTTTAAAGCTGTAAAAACAAACTTCAAACAGCAAAAATACGTACTGAAAACTGCAAACTACAAAGATTAATAAATAAAAACTAAAAGAAGAAGTAAAACTAAATTCAAAATTTAAAACTGCAAACTATAAACCAAAAAAAAAAAAAAAAAAAAAAAAGAAAAAAACATAAAAAGTCTAAAAACTTAAGCCTACAAACTATTCCAGAAAAACAAAACATTACCAAAAACTGCAAACTACATAAAAACTAAAGGGAAAACGAAAACTAAACTCAAATCTTAAAAAAAAAAATTACAACCTGACAAAACTTGAAAGACAAACTACAAACTAAAAAACTAAAAGAAAAACATAATGAACTCTTCTTTTGTTTTCTTGGATAATATGTTTGGTTAAACAAAATCAACACATGTTCAATGTTTTCTAAGATTTGCATCGGTTCAAATTCTTAATTTGTTTTTTCATCGACTTTGTTAAATCATTAAATGGTGCACTTTTCTTACAGCTCGTCCGGAGTTTTTGAACATATTTTCGGACGATTTGCCCAGCATATAAAGACATAATGATATCAAACCATTATGTACAAAATAAATGAATTCACAGTATTAATAACTGTAACTAAGTAAACTTTCGAGTACAACCAGAATAGAGCCGATGTGGTCTTGATGTTCTGAACAGTAAATTGTGCTCGTCTTCATCGCCCAATTTTCGCCCAAAGATAACTCATTTGGGAGGTGCGCACTCAGTTGGGAGGTGCGGGAGTGATTGCAAATCACGAAGCGCCGAAAGAATGTCCACGCAGCATAAACGAGACATTGACGACTCGTTTGTAGTTTCACGAGGTGAAAATGATCGAGCCAGTCGATTCCACAACGTCTGACAAAACGTCGAGGAAGGGGGGGGGGGGTAGTTGAGTTCTATTAGATGCCGTGGTCTTTATTTTCCACGTACTCTCAGTGTAGGTATGATCCGTATGCGATCTTTAGAGGACAAGACGAGACATGTTGTCAGTGACCTGTGACGTCAAGGACAAGTCAGGACGAGATATGTTACGTAAACGTCAGTCACATGCGTGACGTTAGGGCAGGTCCGGACGGGTAGTTACGTAAAGTGTTAAGGAGAGTTATGTAAGAGTTAGAATAGTTCCTGATCGGTTGGTTAAACATAGATGGCTGAAAAGGACTTATAAAAAGTGATCGTTTTCAATCTCTAACACTCATTCCGCAATTTTTTTTTTAGACTACGACGCTAAGACAGAATGAAACCTCTGCTAAACGGTATCTGTCGCATTTAACCATGGCTGAAGTAGTCATACCTAATGTAGACTGTGACGGTGTGTTGACGGGAACACCTAACTCCCCGACGTCTGTGTTCAGGCCATTTGACTGTGTGAAAACACTTACACACGAGCAAGTCAAAGCAGGATGGCGTGAATCTTTCAGCGCAAAGGAGGGAAGGTCTTACTTTTACAACGTCATTACCACAGAGAGAGTGTGTGGATCATTCCTACAATCACCAAGCCTGTCCAGCGCGAGCAGAGAAGAATGGTCGATTCAACTCCGTCTGATATCCTTGCTGCAGCTGTGGACGAGTTGGTTGCCTCTCCGATCGAGAGCTATGGCACGAAGAAGGACTCCCCATCATTCAGAATGGTGATCAAAATAATCCTGACTAAAATCGTCGCCAACGAGATACTCCGTTTCACGTACTACGAGCAAACCCAACGTGCATGTGAAGGATGCGAGGAGAACTGGGCTAGTCAAGCTGAACATGAATGTTTATTTTTTGGAGTGCCTCCGGAGTGCCGACTCTACGATTATGTAGATGAACATTACGAAAAAGTGAAGGAGTCTGTTCAAGTAGATACTGTTTTAGACATTCTTTGTGTTATGATCTCTTTCCTAAGAATAACTGAATCGAGTGAGGAGGATCCAAACTCAATGATTCAAGACATCCTTAACGGATGGAAAGAGGATCCAGAGGACGTTGCTCGTCTATTTCATTCAGCGGTTTTTGATGACTGATCCAAACTGATTGACTCCACGATCAAACAACTGAATGAATACAATCGTAGTTTGTGTTAGAAGTAATATTACATAACTGTTCCTCCTTATAGTATTTCATTATACTTACGTGCATGGTTTTAAATAAAGGTAAAGAAATAAAAAATATGTATTGATTTGTTATCCAATGATTCTGTGTTTATTATCCGTTTGTTGTTTAAATTTAACTTAAAATATAATTATTTAAGTGAATAAAGAGACTAGGCAAGAACCTTTTGAAGTAGAGAACCTTGCTTATCGAGTCCCAGCGTTTGTGTTGACCAATATTCGCTTTTGCAGTAACGATGGCACAGGGGCAACATAATTAATCTTTATTTTAATTCAAATTCTTTCAATAACCTCCCAAAATGTCATGTTTCTGACGATTGTTTTCCCCTCAGGCACAGCAATGTGTGGGGTCACATTGATTTTCAAACTGTCATATTGAGAATTGGTAGTAGGGTTGTTGCACTTGGCTAAAAAAAGAACCCGCCCATCTGTCAGATGATCCTTGGCATCGAATGTATTGTATGGAGTAATTTAACTCTGAACAGTAAAGTAATTATACTATGCGGAGTGCGGACGAGATCTTTAGGTGTAGGGTCAGTGTACAGTGTGTCTAAAAGACTTTCAAACACAAAAATGTGTAAAGTTTCCAAGAATGTCTGACGGATCATGAATATCCAAATTATCTTTGAATTTCACCGTCTAGTTAGTTCCTTTCATGTTGAATTTCTGCACTTTAACTTCATTCACCTTCGTGACGTAATATATATAAGTTTCTGACATCACCGCCAAATATATTTTGGTTCTTAGGGTGTATTTGGTGTCAGGTTGAAGTCATGTGGCCAATTTGAGGCACATGCTGACTTTGCATATCTGCAAAAGCTTAATGTCGATTTGAGCAAACATTTTTACCGCATTCACCACTGTTGTGGTTTGATAACAACATGGCGGGCTAGATGGCGGTTACGATTTTTACACCTCGAAAATAGTTCCTGACATTCGTCACAGGAAAAAATCTTAAAATTACTTGTAAATAACAAAATTACCGCACAATAACTTCTAAGTTCAAAATCATTAGCTAAGAAAATTAAACACATACAAACTCTGAATGTATACAACAGTAATCTGTTGTTTAGATATGAAAAAAGACACCGAAAGCAGAGATGTGACGCAATAATTACCAAAATATGCTTGGTTTTGTTGTATTACGTCATTTATACTAACAAAGTTGATAACATTTGAAACACATCGCACGTACTTTTGTTTACTATTATTTGTTTGTTTTGATCGAAAAACTCATATTATTCATATATTTTTATATTTATTTAGTTGATTATTGATTTATTCATACACAATTTATTGATTTATTGATTGATTGATTAGTATCGTTATTTATTTGTTTATTTGTTTCCATATTTATGTATTTTTACATCTTTAAAAAGTGACTTTTGGAATTTTAAAACCCAAGCTTGTCTACTATTATAACTTAATTGTAAAGTATGTGTAAGTTGCAAACGTAAAAGTTTACTTGTGGAAGTATGTTATGATTTGTAATGGTTTATGTTGTTGTTGTTTTGTTTTGTGTTTTAAGCGTGAAGTTTTTTGTTTTTAGAATTTTATTTAAAAACAATTACTTTTTAGTTTTAAAGTGTTCATTTTTTTTTTTTATATATTTTTTTTTTTTATTATTATTTTTTTAAATATATATATATATATATGTTTTTTTTTTTATTATTATTATTTTTTTTTTATATAAAGCTTTTCGTTTTCAAGTTTTTTACTTCTAGGTTAATTTGATTTAGATTTTTTTCTTCTTCTAGTTGTATTGTTGTAATTAAATTAGTTTCAATTACGATTCAATTAGTTTGTGTAATGTATTAATAAAGGACTTGCTTAAGTCTATTTTGTTGTTGTGGGTGACGTCACGGAGCCCGCCCTGGGGCCGCCATATTTGGATCGAGCATGACATGACATGCATGGTACAGCAGTTCACAGCTCAGAAAAAAAAGCAGGATTGACGTCCATTAAGTTTCCTTTATGGCGTGCTTCCCTTACTAGTACTTATAATATTACCAATAGTGGCTTCTTATAATAGCGCACAAATCTGTCACCCAGTGACGCTCAAAACGTCAAGTTTTTTAATTAATATTTCATATTAAGCTCGTTTTCTTTGTTTGTTCTTGTTTATCGTTCACATAATGTTTAAAAAATAGGTTGTCAGTCGTTTATTTTATGTTTAAATTTGTTTTTTACTTTTTGTTTAATGACTATTTTTGTGAGAGGTTTCCAAGTGTCTGCACTTGTGATTGCAACGATGTAGGCCCATAAATATACAGAAACTATGGCGCGGGACAATAAATGTGATTCTTCATTTCGTCATTGATAAGTATTGATTTGCTGTGTTTGTGCATTTTTCCCCCGTTTTCTCTCTAGTTTCTCGTTTTATTTTAATATGTTTGTAAAAACACAAAAGTTAGTGACCAGACGTTTCGACCTAATAGCTCGAAGGCCTAATGAAAATACAACACACACACGTAATCAGGTATAGGACAGAAGCAGTCACGTGGAAAGATATGAAAGCACACAGAAAAAGCAAAGGATAAACAAAGAAGGTTGTGACAAGGCTTAGAGTGAAGGGGCTGGTTTCACCACAGGAGGATGGGAGCACAAAAGACAAACTCAAAATTGATGAGAAGATGGAGAACAAACAAGTAATTAATTGGTGAATGAGGCAGAATAAAGGGCGGTATATCTGCGGGGAAAAGGACTCAAGGACAAGACATAGTCATTTCCTTATTGGATATTGAGGCCATGGGGGTTAAAATGGACTAAAGGCGCTTTATCCACAGTTTCTCCCTACTCGGACGAAAAATCTCTCTGTGGTTACCTAATATCAATATTGTTTGTAAATTGTTATTAATATGTGTTTCGATATTCGTTATTTGTTCCAGTCATTTGGTTTGTTTTATGACCCAGACTTGTTCTCTCAATACGAAGGCAAAGTCAATTTTGTCTGAGAAAGTAGTGGGGCCTACTGCATTTAGTGAAAACAAGGTGTTTTCGTATTAATTTTAACAGCCGGTTCCATCAAACATTGGCAACTCTTGTCTTGTTTGTGTACAAAATAGTATATGTCTTGTTAAAAGGACAAAAGGGGACTCTTGATGAGTGACGCAATGGTTAATTTGTTTTACGGTTCCCTTGTTGCGGGTAAAGGTTTGTGACAACTCGGTCGTTTGTGTGCGTGTATAAATCATTGTTTAATGCTCGTATGTATTTTTACTTCGAAAACAAGCATTATTATTGCAACTTGGTTAAGAAGTATTGAGAAAGAGGCTTAGATCAATGAACTTACTACGATACCGTCAAAAAACATAAAGTGCAAAAAACGTGTGATCGTCATGCATGTCATCTGATTTTTGTGAGTTTATTTCTCATGTTAATCGTAATGATGCACAACTAAAAGAGTCTTGATGGACCAAGTAGTTAATTAATACTTTTTGTGATAAACTTGTGGAAAACAAACAATCTAGGCCTAAACTGGTAAATGTACGGGTTAGATTTGTTTGTACACTAAACAAAGGGATGTACTTGTTTTCCCATCGATCTGTCGTAATAAAGCAGTTTAATGCAATGAATGGTTGTACGATATTGATGTGAGTGTTTTTTCTATCTTAACAAACTGGGAATGAAACCTCAAAGATTTCACTCTGCCGAAATATTCGATTCAAAAGAATCGAATTGAACGTTCCCTTGATATGTAAAAACACAGTTATAGGAGGGATGTTTTTTTATTCTATAAAACGTGTGTTGTGCATGGATGTCTAGGGGGCCTACAAAAACTTGCAAATAAGTTATCTGAGTGATACTCTTTAGTCACAACTCTCGCAGGAAGGGGAGGCATCGATCGATAGTTCATTAAACCTAGGGTACTGAACCTGCTTCCTTGGTATGTGTGCAGGCTACAACGATGTTTTGAGGACAAACAAGTTGTGTTCATTGGATGTAACTGTATGTACGCCTACTTTGTGTGTGTATACATACATGTAGCTTGGATATGTAAGAACTTACAATTTGTTGGACAAGATAATGATAACTTAGCTTCTTCAATCTGTTTTGGGAGAATAGTTAACACTCCATGGACTTTAACGGATAATTTTGGAACAGTCGTTCCATTGCGTAAAACAGTCTGACTTACATACACCGCCAATTGCCCATCGACTGAGTAAGATACTCGATATTTACAGTAAATTTAACCAAAACTAACGTCATGTTGGCACATGTATCGAACAAAAACCCCCACGCACCCTCCTTTATGATCTGCATTGCATTCATCTTGTATTGACTGGTACTCCGATGTACGGAAAGTAAACTTAGTCCTGTATTCTGAGATGTTCACGAGATAATATACTCCGATAAACACAAATTATTAAATAAACACCCCAACTCATTTTAATAACACGCCCGTCTCATCAGATTGTGTGTTTCATTATAGTATTCTCTTGTTTTAGACCTACAGCTAAGTATAAGCAAAGTTCGGTAGATTGCAACACATCTTATGATAGACGTAATATATAGGGCCCACGTATAGTTGATCGAGAGAATTGATCAATACATATCGATTGAAGGATTAACTTCCTCATTCATAGCCATTCGCACTCGCCCGCTTAGTCCCGGAGATTATCTCCTAAAAGCTATTCTCTCCCATGACGTCACACATTGCACCACCACCTGTAATCGTGGCTACTGGTTTATTTACCCTTTGTATAAACAAACCGTTACACTCCCACCCAAATACAAGCTTTTTCCCATGACTTTTGACAGACTGTTGGGTCATCGTATTTTTCCGTTAATCGTGTAGATAAATGAACTAATCGCGGACAACTGTCCTCTGTTTGGTTTTGTTGACGCAGGTAACGCAACCCGCTACACATTGGCTCAACCCTTGAAGATGCTATCGAACGATGATGTTTTCCTGCAGACATGATGACCGTACAACTGACCAAAGTTATGATGTTATAATAGTTCAACGAAAATAATATTTATAAGTCAATGGGCTATGCGGGTGGAATTTATACAATGTATAACCCTGACTAATAATACTTCAACGTCATCTTCAACGGATCAATAGGATTTATTTCCTTCAACCATTCAGTAAAACTGCAACGTCATTCCCACACGCGACTCTTTGTTTGGGGATTCCCCTGTCAACTGCTATACCAATACACACACACACTACCTATGCATTGCACCACCACGAGACATTTTAACTGTTTTTAACCCATTTCGGGCACAGTTTAACCTCTCTGAAGGAAGGTCAACTTAAAGTGTTCCATATTTCTACCCTATTTTGGGTACAGTTTAACCTCTCACTGTTCTCTAGGGCAAAGGGCAAAGTGTTCCATATTTCTACCCATTTTGGGCACAGTTTGACCTCTCCTTGTCCTCTAGGGCAAAGGGCAAAGTGTTCCATATTTCTACCCTATTTTGGGAACAGTTTGACCTCTCCTTGTCTTCTAGGGCAAAGGTCAAAGTGTTCCAGAGAGACTATATTAACTACTTTCGTTGTTTTCTTAAGAAGATATTTGTATTATTTCACTTTATTAAATAATTATTTGTATATTTAAAATTCAAAGATATTGCCCGTCATGCAGTAAAGGGCATAAAAAATCCCCCTGATGTACAACAATATTATTATTGTGATGGGTAAAAATAGTTTCGTGTCCGTTATGCTTAAGATAGCACTTTATTTTTGCTGATAAAACTAACACCTCCAAAAGTCAGGAACAGAGTGAAACAACAGTTGTTATAACCTCCCATCTATACTTACAGACTGAACAATACCCCCTCCCGGTCCCCATTCTGCCAAAGCCCCTCCCACCCACCACCAACCCATCCTGACCAACCTACGAGCCCACTTACTGATGGGTAATGCTTTCCACAATACATAATCAATAAGTAAACTACACACACGGCATAACAAGTCGCGGGGTAGTTTGCACTAAATCCACAAACCATGGCAACCCGTTTCCAAGTCCAAAGAATGCCTGATGAAAAGAGCAGTATGTCAACACATACTCCAGAAGGAGAGTGACTTCTGTCCTTAGGGTGAGGGTCTGCCACAGTCAAACATTCCTCACTAGAGGTGAAATCTAACCGTAGCAACCATTCAGCGACAAATCGTAAATGAAGACATTAGACACTATTGGTAATAGACCCTTCCCGTGAAATACTAAAAATGTAAATTGCACATAGCGCATGCGCACTAACGTTTTGGTTGGCAAAATGAGGGAACATCGCGCTGTTTTGTACACGGCTAATGGGTGCGTGACGCAGACGCGATTGCGCGTCTGCTTAGTGCACAACTCTATGGTGTTTGCCAACCAACAGGGTCTGTACGCATGCGTGAATGTAATTAGCATATTTCAAGGGAAGGGTCCATTGTCAAAATTTGGCGAATCTCAACATATGCATAAAATAACAAACCTGTGAAAATTTGAGCTGAATCGGTCGTCGAAGTTGCGTATATTAAAAAAAAGGAAAAACTTTTGCTTGACCCATTTCAGGGTTTAAAGCAGCATTATGCTGCTTGACCCATTTCACAGAAGTGGGTCAGACAGTACGGGACATGGATTCAGGTCAATTCTGACCAAGCAGTATTTACAGTTAACCGAGTATGTATAGTGTTTGTCACGCATTAGGTGCAATGTAAAACTAAATGGGGGTATGCTTTTAACTGATAACTATTCTTCGAAACCTTTGTCCATGTGTATATTTATTCGATTTTAGTTGAAAAAATTAAAACTCCATGGGGAATTTTTGAAAATTGTGACAATTCTATTTCATTTATCGTTTTTTTTCTTCAGTTTTTGATAAAAACAACATTTACTTGTAAATATTTCGTTATATTAAGAAGTCACATTCATCATTGTTGATTTGTCATTCATAAATACCTCAGACAGTTTCGCTATTCCTATAATCTTTAATCGACCGTTCAAAATCTTGCATGGTCGTGGCCGTGCGATAAAAGCCCCCCGCCTTCGGCTCGGGACTTTATCGCACGGCACGACCCTGTCGGTTTTAAATGTCCGTTTAAAGACCTCGTTACTACCCTTATATTTCTTCCTTTGTTTATAAACAATCTTATTTCGATCGCAAGAGTGGGCTGGCGGATCGGTAAATGATTAGTGGGCTTTCAGACATTGTTTATTGTTTTATGTTTATGCCGAATAATTACTTAAAGCCTACTAGCCCTGTATGTTACCCTTAATTTTATTTTGACCATAAACTTTTATTTTAAGATTATGAGCAATTGATAGTTTAACATTTTGGCATTGTCTGCTAGAATGTACAGTTAGAGCTCAAACCTCCAGCTGTCAAACACATTGCCCGATGAACTTGAGTGACACATTTGAATTTTAACACCTGTTTGTTAAACAAAAGAAAACCCACTACAGCAATGTATTACATTATAAACAATGGTCTATATAAGCCATCTGGAAATCACATCATGAAAACCATTAATTTGGAGTCTAAATAGTTGTAGTGTAATAGTTTCTCAGTTCGACAGCTGTCGATCTAGGATGTCACCTTTTATCAAAGCAAAGCCTAGTAGCTTGTTCACACACCATCCCAGACGAGTGCACTAAAGCAATGTCAACGTGGCTAAGTGGCATAGCTAGGCGCGTACACGAGTCACCTGCGCCTAGGTACGTGGTATGGTTGTCGACTCAATTGCCAAGCAAACATTAGACCGTGTGCTAAAACTAGCCAGGATTGCCTGTGTGCTTTTTGCTGTGTCTACATTCAAATTTCTATACACTTGGCCAGCCTGAAGAAAGTTTGTGCAAACTGACGGGGATTTTAATGAATAATAGAAGGCTAAAAAGCCTTAACTTGTAGGCATTGAGTCTGACTTCATTATTTACTGTTGGTAAACTTTGAGATAATCATTTAACCACAATAAATTACACATTGCGTACTCAATTTGAGTGGCTCACTTCACTTTGGGTGCGAACATGGCGTTTGGACACAAAACATTATTTTGGAATAATGTTTCGTTCATAGTCCATGTACCGCTTTTGTTTGTTTTAGCGATTACAAGCCACTCGATCTCCAAACATCATTGAACACGCGTTCTGTTTAAGGGTGGGGTGGAGGGAGGTGGGGTGCTCAATGTTTTTATACAGCATTGAAGATAGCCGCGCCATGAACTTTGGGAGAAAAGAAAAGCAAATTCGATCAAAACTAGAAACCGAAGCACAATGCAAATTGAATACAATAATAGTATTGTTTTTATTTATTACAGAATGTGGTTATATGATATAACTTGCCTTTCTGCGACTTTACTTGAAAAGTTCTCCTCATAGTATTCCGAAGATTCCTTTACTGCAATTCCATAATAATGATACCTGTCAGAAAATACCAGTATTGCTGTTTATTATTTGTTATAAATAACTATTCCGTTACACCACAACTATGAGTAATAAAGACAGTGCACACTATTGGTAATTGTCAAAGAACAGTCTTCTCACTTGGTGTATTTCAACATGTGCATAAAATAGCAAACCTGTGAAAATTTGAGCTTGATCGGTCGTCGGAGTTGTGAGATAACTATGAAAGAAAAAAACACCCTTGTCACACGAAACTGTGTGCATTTAGATGCTTGATTTCGAGACCTCAAGTTCTAAACTTGAGGTCTCGAAATCAAATTCGTGGAAAATTACTTCTTTCTCCAAAACACAAACTTACCCAAACCGTATAGTGTTGTAGCATTTTGTCCGCCATAACTCAAAAAGGTACATGTATATGGGGCTGGATTGCTTAGTTGGTCTAGATTACTAGCACGTTTACTCATGAGGTCGCATGGTCAAATCTATTTGTACTTCATTTGTCTTTATTCACCCCCAATCGAGTCTGTTTCCCTTCTGGGCCCTATTAAATAGAGCTGCTTAATCAAGAAAAACACTGCTTAAAGGATTCGGGTACCCTAAAATGTCCACAGATTTACATAAAACTTACAGGGTTTGAAGAGAAGGATTGTGGAAAGCTTCCCTTCAAATATTACTAACTAAGGTTGTGTAGTTTTTGAGAAATGAGTAAAAATGAGTTACATGCTAAAACTGAGACGAAAGGTATTACTTTTACTCAATTCTCAAAAACTACAGCACCTCGGTAAGTAAAATTTCAAGGGAAGCTTTCTATTGTCATAATCTTCAAACTGTGTAAGTTTAATGTAAATCTGTGGACATTGTGTTTTTTGTTAGGAAAAAGTTCATATACCCTTTAAGCAGAAACATCCTTGCTTAGTAAAATCAGAGTACCGACCAAGACTCAACTCAATTGTAACAAGCAAAATAATTAAGGGAATAAAAGGGTAGCGACGAGTAATGGAGAAATGGTTAAAAACATTGTGAGAAACGGCTCCCTCTGAAGTGACGTAGATTTCGAGAAAGAAGTAATTTTCTTCGAATTTGATTTCGAGACCTCAAGTTTAGAATTTGAGGTCTCGAAATTACGGAAGCCCATTAGTGTCACGTTGCGTTTCTCGTTAGCGTTATAGTGTTTCCATTTCACCTGGTTGCCGCCACTTAATAACCGGCGGCAACCAGGTGAAAGGGAAACACTACCACGTGAAAGAGAAACACTACAAGTCTAAAGAGAAACGCAACGTGGCACTAATGGGCTTCCGTACGAAATCAATTATCTGAAAGCACACTACTTCGTGTTACAAGGTAGTTATTTCTTCCATTATCATCTCGCAACTTCGACGACCGATTGAGCTCAAATTTGCACAGGTTGGTTATTTTATGTATGTTGAGATACACCAAGTGAGAAGACTGGTCTTTGACAGTTACCAATAGTGTACACTGTCTTTAAGCATTTTTAATTTTTTATGTTTGCTTAGCCTAAGCAGGTCTATGAAACTGGCCCTTGGGTTTACTTGTATTCAGATAAAAAAAATATGAAAGTATTTCGTACTTTGACTGGCCACGAGTCCCAAGACGCCGCGTTGTGAGTTGAGGAAACTGATGTCTAATAATCTGAAAGATCAATTTAAAATTCATTACTGAGTTAGTTTGGTGGATGGACTCATTAAATCAACACTACTTATCACTCACTCACTCACTCAGTCGAACCAAGTTGTCGCGTTGCCGCACGCTTGAGTCGGGCTATACAATTAATGTATTTTGACGTATACGAAAACCTATTATATTATATAAGTATTATATTATATATTATATTAAAGGCAGTGGACACTATTGGTAATTACTCAAAATAATTATTAGCATAAAACCTTTCTTGGTGACGAGTAATGGGGAGAGGTTGATGGTATAAAACATTGTGCGAAACGGCTCCCTCTGAAGTGCCATAGTTTTCGAGAAAGAAGTAATTTTCCACGGATTTGATTTCGAGACCTCAAACTTAGAACTTGAGGTCTCGAAATCAACCATCTAAACGCACACAACTTTGTGTGACAAGGGTGTTTTTTTCTTTCATTATTATCTCGCAAGTTCGATGACCGATTGAGCTCAAATTTTCACAGGTTTGTTATTTTATGCATATGTTGAGATACACCAAGTTACAAGACTGGTCTTTGACAAATACCAATAGTGTCTACTGTCTTTAAAATTGCTTTAAGATTCAACATCAATATTCTGAGTTCCTTTATGAATTAAGTTGCTAAAGCTTACCGGTTAATGTGTGTATTTTGTTCCATTGTTAATTGTGCTGTAAACCAATTTGTTTGTTTGTTTGTTTGTTTGTTTGTTTGTTTGTTTGTTTGTTTGTTTGTTTGTTTGCTTGTTTGTCTGTCTGTTTGTCTGTCTGTCTGTTTGTTTGTTTGTTTGTTTGTTTGTTTGTTTGTTTGTTTGTTTGTTTGTTTGTTTGTTTGTTTGTTTGTTTGTTTGTTTGTTTGTTTGTTTGTTTGTTTGTTTGTTTGTTTGTTTGTTTGTTTGATTGTTTGTTTGTTTGTTTGTTTGTTTGTTTGTTTGTTTGTTTGTTTGTTTGTTTGTTTGTTTGTTTATTTATTTTGATACAGCTTCCGGCTTCCGGAACGCTGAGTTTCAACATGAGAACTAGTGGGAAGAAACTTTTAAAAAGACTAAATACTAAACTCAAACCCGATATTGCTTCTGTTATGGGATTGCTAGTAGTTTCTCTGCGTTCCACGTGTCCCTTTGTCGACCCAAATTCTCTAATCAAAATAACACGTCATTCAACCCTGATAACTCTTGAGATTGTTCTCAAAAAGTTTCCTTTTTTGTTCATCTTCCGGGATCTTATTCTCCTTCAGTGACCCTCCAACTACCCTAAAGGACTCCACCCCCACAGGACCATGTCCAGCGCCCTTCCATTGAATGGGATCCGTACACTCAACTCAATGCATCCCTTTCAATTTGATTCTCACGCGGTGCTAGTACCTCATACAAGGCCGATATGTTCAGTGTTAACCCTTACTAACAATAACCCCATTTAAACTACAGTTTCAAGTGGTGAACACAAATCGAAATTGTGTTGGTCTTTTTCCCTTCAAAGCGCACGTTAATCCTGAGGTCGTTGGTTTGAATCCCACTCTTAGAATCCCACTCTAGACAATTCTTTGTTTAACCCCAAAAATCATTTCAAAATTTACCCAGTCAGTTTCCCTTGTGGTTTATATTGAATTACTTTTCATCTAATTTTTCACAATAAGGCAGTAAACCGGATTTGTAGGCCTACGTTGTACTTGGTATAGGTACGTTAAAATGGTTCAAACCATCATTTACATACACAAATGAAAGACAGTGGATGTGTTCACATTGTCGAAGTTCAGAAAGAGACTTGTGTTGCTTAAGTAATATAAAATAATATACTTAGTGGTGTACATATTACTGTGACAGCAATACAGCAACTTAGCTGAGAAGATAGGGTAAGAGCACGCAAAACAATGTCTGCCAAAAGTCACATAATCTTAATCATAATACAAAGCATAATAAACTTGTAAAATGACCGTCATGAAATAAGGAATTGTTCACCTTTCCAAAGCTGGCCGCATTCATGGGACTCGCCTGTGTCTTCTCACAGAAGTCTAAGTAGTGCACATAGAGTGTGCTTCGTGGGATACAAACCCCGTCCGCTAACTCGTAATTCAGCTGCAACCTATATGGACGTCAATCACAGGTATTGACATAACATTATTAAACGGAAGGTAATAAAAGGCTAGTACAGGTATGGTAATTCATCTTAAAGACACCGGACACGTTTGGTAATTGTCAAAGACCGGTATTCTTACTTGGTGTGTCCCAACATGATATGCATAAACACAAACTGTGAACAGTTGGGTTCAATTTGTCATCGAATTTGCAAGAGAAAAATTAACGAAAAACACCCTTGTTGCATTACTTTGTGTGCTTTCAGATGCATAATAAAATGCTTCAGCTGAAGTATTTTATTAAAATTATTGAGAGCTGTTGATTGATAATTTCAACAGCTCTCCATTGCTCGTTACCAAGTAAACTTGTATGCTAACAAATACTTTGAATATTTACCAATAGTGTCCAGTGCCTTTAAAGGGAAGATATAAGCTTGGTAGTCAATATTAAAATTATTGCCAATACAAACTCTTGGTTCGAACCCTACACATCACATTTCGATAAGGCATTTTGAGAAACATTTCACGTCGAAGTAGTGTTGTAAAATATCAGTTTTGATTCCCCCTAAAACTTAGTCTGAGAAACGTTACGGCTGTTACCCTTTGAAGATGGTGTAATCCTATATGGGTCTTTTCTTTCAGCAAGAACAAACTCGCTCCGGGTTTCAATATTAATAATAATAATAATAATAAGACTTGTAATGCGCACATATCCACCCTGCTGGGTGTTCAAGGCGATATCTCAAAAACTCGACATGGTGTCAATAGTCGAGGGGTCCGGGAAAGCACCCATACCATGCGTGTATTGTGATGGCCAGCGTGCGGTACGAACAAACAAATTGACCCTCGGGAATTAAGGCATACACGGTTCAGAGCCATACTGGGCCCAGCTCCAATCCGCCGAGAAATGTGCCCGTCTGAACAAATTGAGTGTCGATAATATAGCAGTCTAAATGAAGAAAGACATACAAACACTGGAGAAAAGACACATGGGTTCGTACAAAATACACGACAGCAATTTGAGAAATATTGTTGTTATAAAATGAAAACTGACCATTTCATTATAGTTGGTGCAGGCGCAGGGTCTGGTAGAATCGCCTTAGATTTGGATCTCATTTCTGTCAAAAACAAAACAATGAGCATTAGGCCTATGGCCTATGGTCTTTTCTAACGTGTGGTGTATAAAAGATACAAATAATCAGACTCTGTGATAGTTTTTTACACTTTGACGAAACAGTACTTAATATAAAAACAACGGAAACGTATTGCCGCTACATGAATATAAAAACACCCATACCTAATCGTCTACGTACACAATAGAGTATCATGTACGTATTATAATCTTATCGTGTACTATATACTAAATTATGTTGGACGGAAAGTGGACATCTGCTTTTCTGGTATCAGAAATGCAGAAAAGCAGATTTTATTGTTGTTTTACATGAATTTTTCTCCTTTTCTACTTTTCTGCTACCAGAAAAGCAGATTGAACATTTTGTGAAAATGCATTTTCTACGTTTCTACTTTTCTGTTACCAGAAAAGCAGGTTTTACCTTTTCTCCTAATGCTGGCGGACGAAAAGTGGCCATTTGCATGTCTGCTACCAGAATAGTAGAAAAGCAGGTATGACGTTTTGTGAAAGTGCCATTTTCTATTTCATTGCTTTTCTGCCACCTGAAAAGCAGATTTTACTCTGGCGGACGAAAAGTGGCCATTTGCTTTTCTGCTATCAGAATATTAGAAAAGCAGATTTAACGTTTTGTGCAAATTTAATTTTCTATTTCTCTGCTATTCAGCCACCTGAAAAGCAGATTTTACTCGGCGCCGAAAAGTGGCCATCTCCTTTTCTCCTTTCAGATACCGGAAAATCTTATTTTACCTATAGGGGGCCGAAAAGTGGCCATTTGCTTTTTTCGTTCAAAGGACCGCCCGTGAATGTTTCAGTTTATTGAACAAGTCCAAACGTGTCACCTGTTTCATTTGACTCGGGAAACTGTATGACTGACCGTGTTTTTTGTAAGGAAATAATCCTTGAAGTCTGTTTTGGATGGTAGCCGTGAAACCTCCGCCAGAGTATTTCCTTTGAGATGCCGCGCTGCCTGCGCGGTCATCACAAAAGTAGGCCATACTTCTTCCAGTATCGAGTGACTGACGTTATTGGTTCCTCAACACAAAACAAACACAGTTCGGCGTCGTGCATTGTGCGCATTTTATGGTTCACGTTCACGGGCCGTCCTTTGAAAGCGAAAAAGTAAATGGCCACTTTTCGGCCACCTACTGCCTAGGTAAAATATGACGTTCCGGTCGGTATCTGAAAGAAGAAAAGGAGATGGCAACTTTTCGGCCGCCCAAGTAAAACCTGCTTTTCAGGTTGCAGAAAAGCAGAGAATTAGAAAACTGCATTTTCACAAAACGTTCAATCTGCTTTTCTGCTAATTCTGGTAGCAGAAAAGCAAATGACAGCTTTTCGTCCGCAAGCATTAGGAGAAAAAGTAAAACATGCTTTTCTGGTAACAGAAAATTAGAAACGTAGAAAATGCAATTTCACAAAACGTTCAATCTGCTTTTCAGGTAGCAGAAACGTAGAAAATGAGAAAATTTCTCATATAGAAAACATAAAATCTGCTTTTCTGCTATTCCGATACCAGAAAAGCAGATGGCCACTTTCCGTCCTCCGTAATATACAATCAATTCAATCGTATCGTGTTATTCACGATAAACCCCAAGCTATTGGGAACGTAGAACTCTTTTACAACTATAATTGTGCATATACACGATCAATTCAAACATATCGTGTACATACTCAATAACTTATCGTGTACGTACACGGTAATATACCATGTACGTAGACGATAAGTTGCGACTTATTGCATTGTACACTATTGTTCATTTGACGGCAATACTCTTCCGTGAAATACTCAATGTTTACAGATAAAATTAAGCATTTATGAAACAGCGACGATTCAGAAAATATACAAGGGAGTGTAATCCGGAGCACTTTTCCCTAGCGGGCACTTCTGGCCAATTAAAATTGTAGTTCAAGACTGTATTTTGTTCAAGCAAGCAAGCAAGCCCATATTCAGCTTCCAGACTGTATTTTGTTGAAGCAAGCAAGCCCATATTCAGCGCCCTTTTTATGCCATTCCTTTTCTTCTTTAATAATAATACCAAAACTTATATAGCGTCCTAATCATGTCGACATGCTGTCGGCGCTGAACATGGCATTGTGGACAAATTAAAAAAAAGAACGGAACTACAACATGTATGTAATCACAATCTGACATGGAGGTTAACACAAATGTATTTTTTTGCGAATAAATATACAACCATTACTTGAAAATAACATTGAAATTAACAGCTTATAAATGTAGCATTTTATTCCAGAAATAATTAAATTTGTATCTAAAAAGTGAAAGGTTCAAACTTGGGGCACCCGAGGGCAAGTGCTTTTGTTCACCCCCCCCCCCCCCCCCCCCCCCCCCCAAGGGCAAGTGCTTTTGTTTTACGACATTGAGCAGAACAATTTACACAAATGTTTATTATTTTATTTCATTTCATTTAAGGGGTCAATCGCTGCTGCAGAGTTATCGGAAGAAATGAACATACGAAAAAAAAGAGAGTAAAGAATGCTGCAAAGAATGAAGTCCGTAGACTTTATACTTACCGGTTTTGATCTTTATGTTGTCCATATCTAGTGTACTGAATGTAAGTTACCTCTTCCTTATCATGACAGTTTCACTTGCAGCAATATTACGGTGTTAATTCATTTCCAGTGTACGCTATTCACTCAAAAGGAATAACAATTCAGTGGGTATAGCAAAACACGACCAGCTCCGGTAGGTCGCTGCCAGGCGGGTGAAAATGATCGATGAACGGCTCGGAGAGGCAGACGACGCGCGGTAGATCCGTGGGACACCGAGTCCGAAAAGTTACGTCTGACGGGCTGGGTGATTTCTGCACGGTCTTGGCTGTGTTGTTTATTTCAAAACGGCAGTTTATACTTTAAATCCAAGTTGGTTTTCACTTAAATCCTCAGTTATATTTGGCAGAAGCACTGGTGTTGACTTAAATTGTTTTTTTTTGTATATATATATTGTTTCCATATGATGTTCAGATTCGGGGGACGGTGGACATCAGTTACACCAACGTGGATTTCATCTTAAATTCCACTGAAACCACGAACTTCACTTATAAAGTTTAGAAACAAATGAACAGAAGACAATAATAGTAGAGCTCACAGCAAATGTCTTGAAATTGCAATATTCTTTATCTCCAAAGCAGACCGCAACGAAATTTAATCTAAACTTAGCATGCTCTTTTTCACAGCAAACAGTCGTATGTTTAGTGTTCACCAATCCGTAAAATGGTCGGTTCACATGAAATAAGAGGCTTCATAATTATAAGTTGAATATATAATTATTGTTTCCAATAAAAAGGAAGTACAAAATCAGTTTGTAAAGAAGTCAGTGTAGTGTACCTTTCCTCCACTAGAGGCCGTGCATGATGCTTAAACGTCTAAGCCCCACCAGGGAATAGTACATTAAGAAAAAATCGTCAACGGCTTTATTGCCCATTCATGAAATACTCTATTTAAATACTATTTTTTGTTTGTTTCCTTCTGTGCTATGATTGGACACATTGGTTAATCGAGGGGTACAATCTGACTACACTGGGCACTCGGCTTTAAAGGGGCGGGCCCAGACAGGTATGCACTATTGTTCGCTAAACAGGTGTTTGACAGGTTGTATGTGTATGGCCTATCTCATTAGTCGTCTAGTGTTATACTGGCACGTGTAACCCTGAGCTGCAATGGGACGCGGCCTAATTACTGTACGATAAGGATCAACTTTCACAGCACACGGGCCGAAACAGAAATAATTTACCATAAAAATATTTTTTTATGATAAGTCCGTGATTTCATTTCACTGTTCATTTCATTTTATTATAAAGCATTGCATTTCCTGGCCAACTGGCCAAATTGGATGTAATTTACAATAATTAAATAGCAATAAGTAAATTTAAAGACGAGAGTACAGCACGTGAATAACCACAAAATAACCAGAGTTAATTAATTCGTTAAATAGAAACATAAAAT
Source organism: Asterias rubens (assembly GCF_902459465.1). NCBI lineage: Eukaryota > Metazoa > Echinodermata > Asteroidea > Forcipulatida > Asteriidae > Asterias > Asterias rubens. The sequence goes on from NC_047075.1 coordinate 5,346,159, forward strand.
GCGTGTGTTGGAAGTGCATGAGCCCATAGTTGCTTCACTAAGATGAATACTATACCCTTATGTAACGGTATCGTCATGAATTCCCCAGTGGTCAGAGGAGCTATAGGGAGGAACCCCCGCTCAGAATAGCCCCCCCCCCCTAACCCCATGTGATCGAGAAAAAAACATAGAATAGATGGTTAGATACATTAATATGCCCACATACTTTGGCATTGCTCCCCTGCTTGCTCAAGAAAAAAACATAGAATAGATGGTTCGATACATTAATATGCCCACATACTTTGGCATTGCTCCCCTGCTTGCTCACCCCCCCCCCCCCAACGCTTAGATTCGAAACATCACATTAAATGTTCCCATCATTGTTGTGTACGTACTCAGTCATTGTGATCATACTAATGACCTGTAGTAAGTATTTATAATGAGATATAGGCCTTGGTCGTTATTATGACATTTCATAATAACGAGAGTCGTAATTCTGGCCTGTAGTCATAGTTATGAGATATAAGTCAAAATGACGACCTTATTGTCTACGGCGTTCTTCGGGCATCCTGCTGCTTTTCTGGGACTCTCGGAAGACATTCCGGAGAAAGATGGTCTGGCGTGAGAAAAATGGACGATCACTGCACGAAATGTTGAGGATTATAGTATTTGAACATTAGAGGTCTCGACGAACTAATCAGATGTGGACCATTGACTAGAATTCATTGCAGTTGGGCCCAAGTTTTCATCCCTGTTGGCACTTACTTTTGACAAGTATAATAAGAATTTTTTAGGCTATCTGATAATCTCCGCCCTCTCATGTTTTTCACTGGCCAGTATACCGCTGACCAGTATGCGACCGGTCAGTTCACCACTGCCTAATATGTCACTGGCGTGTATACGTTACTGCCCAATATTGTCACTGGTCACGGTATGCCACTTGCCAACATGCAACTGACCAACATTTAATTTGGTAATATGCCATCCGCGCCAGTACACCACTTTCTTGTTTGTTTTTTGGTGGTTTTTCTTTCAATTATTATATAATAAATGAGTATATGACAAAATCAGTCTATGTATTCAGATCGTAGATACAAATTGTAAATAATGGTTAAAAAAAATCGAACGTGAGATTCGATTTCAGAGATCGAGAGTGGAGCAATCGGAACGTAAGCCTTGGGGGCATGTCTCGAGAGGCCGGAGATAGAAACCCCGGGCACGATAAACTCTTCAGTCTAGCCGTTAGCTTGGGAGGGGTTAGGAGCCAGACATCAAAGTATATGTTTGGTATTGTGGGTTTGTCTGTCGGTCCACCTCGCTTATCTAATCCATTGTTTCTTACGATCGCAACGTTTCAATGCTCTGCTTGTATTTCGTTTCTTTCCCCTGATTTGTACGGAGTTTTTGGGTAATTAAATTAGATTTATGTTGTCAAAACACTAGTCGCGACACTAATTTTTAATTCCCAAGTTGGATCGCGGCATACTGTTTGCATCAGGCTCAGTATCATTATAAAAACTCTTGCTGAAAGGATTGAATGATTGAATATTTTTATTTTAATATAAATCCATTGAATGAATGAATGAATACGAAAGCCCATTAAAGCCATCTTTATTTATATTTTCACTGCATGCATGTATTTATATTTTCAACACATGTACTTATATTTTCAATAGATGTATTTATATTTTCAATAGATGTATTTATATTTTCAATACAGCTAATTATATTTTCAAGAGCAGTTAATTATATTTTTATGGACTTAACGAAACCAAAGTTGGGTCACAGGCCTTAGTATTGCATCGGATACAGACCTGGTAGCTCAGTGACCCTTCAGTGACCCCGTTTCACAAAGGCCGCACGACGCGCAGTCTATTTATAGTAACATTTGCGATTTTACATTTATTTATTTTGGCGAGTGCATGCATTTATGTTTTCAGTGCAGCTATATATATTTTCAGTACAGCTGTTTATATTATTTTCAATACATGTATTTTTATTTTCAATACATGCATTTATGTTTTCAATACTTGAATTTATATTTTCATTAAATGTATTTATAGGATGGTTTTAAAAATAGGTATGAGGGACCTGTGGAAACAATGTGGGGGGGGGGGTTACTTACATGAGATAGTTAAAGTAACAAATTTATAAGAACAACTTAAACAAATTAATTTATACTTTGTTTACAGAATATATACAACATAAGTTCTCAGGCAGGAGTGAAGTGGGGGGTAATGGGAAGTTATTTAACACCAGTGTTTATGTTTAGTCCAAAGGGTTTGACTGTCTTGATACATGTAATTCTATTTACATTACATGCATTTATATTTTCAATAAATGTATTTATTTTCACACGGAGCTCTGCCATATTGCGCGGTCGGCCAACCCGGGGTGTGGGGCACCAACTACATGTACATGTACGTTGGTACACCTCTTGACCTACAATCCCGGCCATATCTCGTAGGGCCCCCTGCCCCTTTAAATGGTGGTTCCAATTGACGGTCTCCTTCTTCTCCATTGTTACAGTCAACATTGAGCGCCGGGGGACGGTGGGCGGGGGAGAAATTGTTTATTGTCAATGGCAAGTGGACAGGGAATACATGGTTTTACATAACGTTAGGAAGGGGTGGCCCAAACGTTTTGGCCGGGATTGTAGATTGCATCCTCCTTTTTCTCCACATGACCAAACCACCTCAGCCTGTGCCTCCTCAATACGGTACGAATTCCCTCCACTCCGACTCTCCTCTCCAGCTCCTCACTTGACATCCTACTAGCCAGAAACATGGGCGTCAGTCAGAAGAGGGGTCCCCCCCCAACTTTTGAAGTGCGGGGGCACAATATCAATGTTTTTCACCACCTTTATTATGAAGATTTTAACCGACTTAAAGATACTATTGGTAATTGTCAAAGACAAGTCTCCTCACTTGGTGTATCTAAACATATGCATACATTAACAAACTTGTGAAAATTTGAGCTAAATTGGTCGTCAAAGTTGCGAGATATGAATGAAATAAAAAACACCCTTGTCACACGAAGTTGTGTGCTTTCAAATGCTTGATTTCGAAACCTCACATTCTAAACTTGAGGTCTCGAAATCAAATTCGTGGAAAATCACTTCTTTCTCGAAAACTTCGTCTCTTCAGAGGGAGCCGTTTCTCACAATGTTTAAATACTATCAACCTCTCCACATTGCTCGATACCAAGTGAGGTTTTATGCTGATAATTATTTTGAGTATTTACCAATAGTATCCACTCCCTTTAAGCTTTTAAGCTACACAGACAAGTATTGCACTGTGTAAGACCATGTGGGTAGGACCAACATTTGCCTAAGACTGCACCATCATCTAAAATGCAAAGTTCTCCCGGGCCCTTAAGCGGGCCCCTACTCACGCCGTGGCTTCGCGTTCCACACGTACATTCTCCATCTTTAACAGATATCTGCAAAATCCCCCTAAAAAATCTCGTCTGGATCCACCCTTCACGTGCGTGTGATGTTTGTGATGAAACGCCGTCTGCTGAGCACTGGGATACGCATAAACGATGGAAACGAAGTTTTAATTGAGCTGGGTTTTTCCTTGATACAATAACCAATGGCAAAGACATGGTGCACCATTGCTTGAAATAGACCTTAAATTACAACATCTGAGAGGAGGCACATCACCCCTCAGACTCACTAGACAGCACCAGAGCGCTACTACGGCCTAAAATTGCCCCGTACCCAAAGCCGTACCCAAAGTCGTAAGTGAGACGACTAGCGATGTAACCCCATCTTTTAAGATAGGTTGATGCCAATGGCCAGAGACACCCAACACATCCATCTGATCAGTCTCATCTCGTTCCATCTGCTGGATGTGCCCCATCCACCTTGTGGGGGTCATGTCTCGCAGCCGGCCTTTTACACCATGCAGCTTCGGACACATGCGGTGAATGCCCTTCATCTTCAGGGGTGGCGTCTTGGATGTCAAATAATGGGGCCAGCTCCCTGAACTTCTTCCATCCACTCCTCCGTCTGGCCGTAAGCTAGAGACGCAAGCGCCACCACACACTACATGCACAGACCATGGATACAGAACTTATAATCCATTTTATCAACTTTACTGGATGCCAATTTTCTCTATAATGATATATTTATGTATCTACCCAGATCCATATTATTATCAATTCGGGCGAAACAAACTTCGTTTTAATGTAACAATTAATTTTCATCGGGCATTATCATGTTTATCAACGGTTGCGTAAAATAATGGCTAGGACAATTTTGTCAATCACCATTTAATTTATAAACTTTTTTTTAGTTGCATGTTTTTTCTCCTTAAAGGATTTGGGTACTTTTAAAAATGTCCACAGATTTACATTAAACTTACAGGGTTTGAAGATAATGATAGTGGAAAGCTTCCCTTCAAATATTACTAACTAAGATGTTGTAGTTTTTAAGAAATGAGTAAAACAAGTCACAAAATAATTTTGGTCTCATGAGACCAAAACTATTTTAGCATGTAAAATCCCCTTAACCAGTTATGATATTATACCAAAACAATAGCATAACTGGTTAATACGTTTTTACATGCTAAAACTGAGACGAAAATTATTACTTTTACTCATTTCTCAAAAAAACTACAACATCTCAGTAAGTAAAATTTCACGTGAAGCTTTCTACTATCATAATCTTCAAACTGTGTAAGTTTAATGTAAATCTGTGGACATTGTGTTTTTTGTTAGGAAAAAGTACATATACCCTTTAAGCCTCTTTTGAGACTGTTTCTAATAGAGTCCATGCAAGTCATTATCATGACTTGCACGCTTTCTGAGTAATTTAATAGGCTTAACCTTGGTCGGGTCTTAAGCAATGATGACCGCCAGAGTCACTTTAAATACATATCAGTCTCGTATAAGATTACGTTATGTTGCTTATAATAAGAGTATTTTGTTTGTTGAGTCGTTACTATGACAACCTCCACATAGCTCGTGCCTTTGTTGACGGTTTTAACCACCACATCAATCGTGGGGGCTTCGTCTGTTAAAGTCACATCTGCAGGAAGCAAAACACAAGTCGGGACTGAACTGTGTTCTGATGAATATAAATCTCTCTGAAACAGAACTATCTTCATGTACAATGTGGAGTGACGACCGACAAGAACTTCTCATGTCTGTAATTTGACGTCTGCTCAACATTTGAGTTGAACGTTTCACGGCTGAATTGCTACTGAGAGTTACTGATTGGTATTTGTAGTACTGTTTGACGGTCAGCATCATTTTAACACGAACATACAACAGGCATATCCCAGAACGACATAACATGTGAACATGTATCCAGCTGTAGCCATTCTCACTGCTGCTTTGTATAGCTGTTGTTTGTATCTAGTTTCTGCACAGAACCAGCAGTGTTTTATATTTGTCAAACCAACCTGTCCTAAGTTGTGGCACCAATGGGGTGACGCTTGGAGAATGGTAGAGAAGTGACCTACATACACTTGAAAGAAAATAGCCAGCCCAGTGGAAACCAGGGTGAGGACTGTGCTGCCATTAATCGCAATGTAGATTCACCCAAACCATATCATTGGTTTTATTGGAGATGTGATGAGATCTTTCCGGCAGTTTGCATGAGGAGTCTGGCTACCAGACAAGTCCTTCAAAGGGACATCTAAAATAACTAACAATAAAGTGAGTTTTATATTCACCACTGGAAGACACAAGGCAACATCACGAAAGCGAGACAGAAATCTGATGATCAATACTCTGTTGTCAATCGCTCAATTTTAGCAGCTATAGTCATGCCCCCCCCCCCCACCCCCCCCCCCCTGAAGAACCTTCCCACATCCTCCCCGTGCGCCGATCTGTGTATGAACTTCTTATCATAGCGCCCTCTGTTGAATCAGATCCCCTTTAGTCCACGTTAATCTTTCCATTTTCCGGGGACATAAGGCCTTTTCGAATCCATGGCTTCGGCTTCAGGCTCCGTCCTCTCTTCTGAAGCCTGTACACCTGAAGCACGCGTAATATTGTCAAAACAACCGCCGACCAAGCTAGCCTGAGCCGAATCTGAAACCGAAGCCGTGGTTTCGAAAAGGTACATGAACTCCGGGACAGATTTCACCATTATACTAGGACTCTCGCACGATTCAAAACGGGATGGTGTTGGCTAAGATGTAAAAGTATCACTGAACTCACTTGTTTTCAAATCTCATGGAAAAACTGATTGAAAGAAGATTATGGACACTCTCCTCTGGGACTAGATTCTGCATATTAAACGAAATGGTTATTTTCCAAGTCCATGCACATAGGACAGTTTGTATTTTTTTTTACACATATTGACTGGCAATGAGGTTACTAGCAGGGGTAACTATTTGGGGTTTTCAGTACATAAAATTATGAAACTGGTGGTTTAACGTAATGGTATATCTTTATGTGTATACTGCATATACATGTAGTCACTGACCATGGTTCAGTCAGGGTGTGACACTGTATGGTCATGCATATTTAGTTTGTATGAGTTGTGTATTGTTTATGCTTCAAGTCATTGTACTTCTATTATGTGTTACCCACTTTCTTAACACATTGTTGTAAGCAATAGGATGGTTTTGAAAATGTACCAGTGATCCAGGGAGGAGCTTAAGAAAGCATAATAGGAAAGTTTTTGCCCGAAATGGAATGGCCGGACTGGGAAGGGACCCCCAAGGAAAAGGGAACATGACCGAACAGGATTTCACCAGGAGGAACAGTGGACGACTCGAGGAGGGAGGACTGGATTGGGTCATCGGATCCTTAAAGACACTGGACACTATCGGTAATTGTCAAAGACCAGTCTTCTCAGTTGGTGTATCTCAACATATACATAAAATAACAAATCTGTGAAAATTTGAGCTTGATTGGTCGTCGGAGTTGCGAGACAACTATGAAAGAAAAAACACCCTTCACACGAAGTTGTGTGCTTATAGATGCTTGATTTCGAGACCTCAAATTCTAAATCTAAGGTCTCGAAATCAAATTCGTTGAAAAAAACATCTTTCTCGAAAACTAACAATTTTTTAATCTATTACCTCTCCCCATTACTTGTTACCAAGTAAGGTTTTATGCTAACAATTATCATTTGAGTAACTACCAATAGTGTCCACTGCCGTCAAGGACTGTTTAGGGAAAGTGTTGTAATGCCGACACTTGGTACCTCTGTTTGGGTTATGGATCAACACACTACACAGATACCGATATCCCAAGGATTTGTTCCACTAGTAGGAATCCCCTAAACACTGCGCCATCCATTGTCCTCACCTCAACAGCCGTTTACTGTGAACCCTGATGGGTCATCACCACACTTAAGCCCTTTGCACACTACAGGTATTTCCCGGGAAATTCCCGGGAACTTTTGGTCGATCTGTTCACACTACAAAAACCTTCCCGGGAAATAATTAACCCTGCTCAGGGGTAGGGTTAAAGGAGTTAACCCAGGGGAAAAACGTTTTTTTTACCGGGAAAAGCAGCTACTGAGAACGAAAGCGGGTTTAACTTACCCCACCTTTTGCTTCCACTGTGTTGAGACGTCATTAATCTCGAAAGGTCACAGACGTCAAAAATAGCGCGCCAAATAATTCGCGCGGTAACAATAGCCCTTTTTTGTTTCCTCCTTCTGAAAGTGTTCACATTTACGTACGAAAATAAAAGAGAATTACATATGTAATATACAAACAAATATAATTTATGAATTTAAAAAATAGACCACGTGAATGGAATAGGAATATAATAAATAGTTGGCGTGAACAAGCTTCCTTCCCGTACACACGCCAGGTGTGTATGGTATTTCTTGTTTACATGTACTTGGCCGTTGGTGGACTTGTGTTGCCCATGAGTCAGATTTAAGTTCTTCGATCGACATTGCTGTCTACCACCTGACAGTAAATGTTTTAGTTAAAATTTTTTGCTCAATTTCTTACGATGGGTAGAAGTGACCGATGGAGTGATGATGAAATTTTGAACTAGTTGCATTTTGGGCCGACGATGCAGTCCAAAACAGCAAGATGGGCATAGGCCTTCAAGAAACGGGAAATTGTTGTCAACATTGGCTGACTGCCTGCGTGGTGCTGGATATGAACGGACCCCTGCCCATTGCAGAAAAAAACTGAAAACCTTGGGAAAAAGACTATAGGTCGGTAGGATGCAAGTTTTGTTTTTCAATCCCTAAATATTTTCTATTGCATAAGTGTTCTCCTGCAAAAAAAAAAAGCTAGCCAATATAGGGTTAAAGCCTATTAAGGGTTCATTCTTTGAACAATGGAAAAACAGCACTGTTGAAGTTGGAAAGGAAGAATGCTTCTTTTTCTTTTACTTCTATTGTCAGATTGTGCAAAATCGACCATGCAGTATTTTTTCTATAAAACCTTTAATTACATTGGCCCTAACATTATGGACATTATTATGCAATCCTTCGAAAATGCCATTCAGAAAAATTACTAACCCTGCTCCTGATCAGGGTTATTTATTTCCTGGGAAAACGTCATTTCCCGGGAAATTCCCGGGAGTATTTTGGTAGTGTGAACAGATCAACCAAAATTTCCCGGGAATTTCCCAGGAAATAACTATAGTGTGAACGGGCAAAAAGTGAGATGAATGCCAACACAAAACCTCTGGGTAAAAACACGGACACAAAAGTCCATTCAATTCCAGTTCTCAAAAGAAAAGAAAAAGCTGTCGCAGAGTAGAGAGCTCCCTTTCGCATTTTCTAATAGCAACTTGCTCCCACCAGTGACCGCTCTTCTTGGTAGGGTAGACCAGATTGACCTTTGACCAATACTTCCAGTGAGTGCCATGAAACCCGTCATTCGCACGACAAATTCCATCCGATTGTTTTACCGCATGTCTTTAAAACACTGTCACAGCAGTCGTCTTTTCCTGCAAGCCGTCAGCGACGTCTTCCCCGAACTGCAAGACTTCTTCTCCGCCGTAATCAAACAAATATTGGTATAACAACACGCAAGTACACAATTAATGTGCAGCCATTTGGGTCGCATAATATGCGACCATAGCGCAAGGAATGCAGACTAAACAAATAGTTTTAATAGGGGAACACTTGCCTTGCGAGAAATTATGTGATAAATGGTGCTGTGGAGATAATATAATACAGACGCCGCCAGCCAATGGGAGCAATGTATGCAAATCTCGGCCCTTACCGCGCTTGGAAAAGAAATCGCTATATTGGGAGAGTTACGACAATTTGCTATTCATTCACTAGGAGCCATTTGTTCCTAAAAAACGCATGGGCGAACACGGGGTGCCAGACTAGACCATTGGGTTGTGCTGCTCACTGGTCGGTTGCGCATAGGGGAGGGGAAATAACGGTCAAGTTCTTGAGTGTGTCACTGCGCACGTATGTTGCTGGTCAGTAGTCAACCACGGGTCGACTAAAATGTGCCCACTCGAACTTGCTCTGTGCTGTGGAAGCTTGTGTCTTTATCTTGTTCATAGGCGTAATACACGTTGGGTGCGTTCGTTCAGCTTCCCTGGGTCGACCCGGTCTGCCCCGGTGCGTTCGAATAGCTTTGACGTCATTCCATGGGCTCACTCGGGTCAGCCCCAAGTGCCCTGCTTGTGGAGTGAGTCACTTGGGGCAGGTGCATGACGTCACTATGAGAACGGTGGTAGATCGTTCGTTTAGCTCTTGTCAGGGGCTCACCCGAGTCAGCACCGTGGGTTAGACCCAGGGAAGCTAATCGAACGCACCCATCAAAAACTGCTCAGGGATTCCCATATTCATCGATAACAACATATTTATTTGAACTATGATACTTAGTAACACATGCATCATGTAAGCCATAATATGAAATGTTGAGAAGTTCTCCAAGAGAAGTACGTAACATACTATTATAGCATTGACTTAACTGATGCAAACTTTGACTTGCTTCAAATACTCAGAACCAGAACGAGAAAAAGGACAAAAGTAACTTGTTTAAGAAATCTTTTGTAAGTGTGAAGAAACTATTTTCTCACCTTAAAAAAAGTCAAGGTGATAGGATTTCGGGCAATGATTTTTGCTATCAGAGATAACGGAAATAAGTAAAAGCTTAACTCATTCTCGTGCGGTCCGTTCATTTCAGCTTCATTTCTGTTTTCCTCTAGTTTCAAGAACACAACCAACTTTTCAATTGCCCGATAAGGCAGAGCTAACAGTACTTTTTCAAGATTTAATAGTGAGATTTAAATAACTAGCTGACTTAAAGGCACTGGACACGTTTGGTATAACGGTCAAAGACCAGTATTCACACTTGGTGTGTCCCTGGGCATAAACATAACAAACCGGTGAAAATTTGCGCTCAATTTGGTCATCAAAGTTGCGAGAAAAAAATATCTTAAAAAAAGATACCGTTGGTTGTTCCACAAACTTGTGTGCCTTCAGATACCCGAGAATAGCGTTAGACCTGAAGTCTTTTTCAGATTCAATTGGTTTATTGGAAAATGTAGTAGTCAACAAGCCTTTTAAAAAATAAAAAAGCGAACTTCAATAAGCTCAGATATAATAAGCATAACAAAATTAATTTAACTTGAGGACAAAGCAAACCGAACACTGATATCGTCACATTGTGCATTAATTGTGGTCATTCCCTTTTCATTACTCGATTTCACGAGCTGTATACAATCCTAATTTTACCATGTTGATTGTCGTATAAAAAAGAGGCATTTTTTACATAAAGAGTTTAAAGCATATTACGTTAAAAAAGGGGCTTTAACTTTTCAATTGGGAGATTTCCCCAGAATGCCGTAACCTGTAATGAGTTATTCACCACACTAGGGGCTCGCTTAAACTCGGCTTCTAATTTTCATCTCAGAAAATTTGAGTGAGCGATAATTGGAAAAGCTATTCCACGTAACTCCCCGACTACTGATATCGGCATGATGGAAATAAAGCCCGTTCAGATTGGACGAAAGACAGAACCTGAACCACCAGCCCCCTGGATACTGATGTGCGCAGTTCCCTATGGCATTGAGGTCGTTGTCTTTGTCTTTGGTCGTGAAGCCCATGTAGTTAACGTATTTTAACCCGTTGGCTGAAAGATAAAAACATGAGGTCATAGTTGTGTGAGTACAAGTACGTGATATAGGATGGGAAGGAGTAATATTGAATTTGGCTCTTATGTTGCCTAGGCAACCACAATGCACAAACTGAGAGGGTATTGTATGTGAGAGATGCATAGAGCTATATATATATATTGACTAGAGCGCTAACAGCCCGTTATACACGCACTAAGGTTTTGAAGCCGTGTGGGCGCATCCATGTTTATGTACAAACCAATACAAAAGCTTGAAATTTTGTACGGCAATTGTACGGCTATTTGCATGATAGTGCGTTTTTTTTTTTATGTGCCACCGAAGCAAAAAATGCAGTAAATGTGAACGCACAATCTGCTGATCAGCGCACAAACTGCGAGTGTCATGTGCGTCATGATTAAAAGGCGCGTTTACTTTTTTTTAGTACGGCAATCAAGTCGAAGTTACGGTTTTCGTAGCGCGGACGTACGCGAGTGGACAGTTGCGTACGTATACGCACACGCAGAATGTAAAATAATCGCGGCAATGTGTGTTCTCTTAAAATTCCGAATTCACGCAACACATCAAACATGTCTGCGCCCAGGGTGGCTTCAAAACGTAGAGCAAGTTAGCGCTCTAGTCAATATGTATAGCTCTATGGAGAGATGTGAGATAATTCTCACAATCCGACACAGCTTCAGTTGCAGGGCCTATTTGACAGAAGAGTAATTGCCGCCACATGAACCAAACAATCACTCTTACCGTGTACGTACACAATGAGTCCTACATTAATAGTATACGTACATGATAACTTCATGTACGTACACGATAAGTTCCCAAACTTATTGTGTACCCCTAAGGGTAGTCTGAAACAATATCGTGTATACTATACATGATAACTTAATGTGTACAGAAAAGATAGATCCAAACTGGTCATGTGCTTACGCGATAAGTACCAAACGAACATGATGCACGATAAGTTATTGTGTACATTTACAATAAGAGCGAGACTGTGTGTACCTATGTGGCGGCATTATAAAATGCTTTATTTAAAGCACTTTGTAAGTTGCCCCTCCTTGGTTGACATTTGAGAGTTTTCGTTTTCGACGACGGATGGTTCTGGTGACGGTGATTAGTTTTCAGCCTAACATTTGTCGTTTTCAGCGAAACGCAGATTCATCCGCAGTTCTTTCGTAGAAATTGAGGGGCAACAGTCCCCAAAGCCGACGCATGCGCAGATAACGCCAAATGTCACAATTTTCCTTGGCAGAACCATCCGCCGTAAAGACCGAAAACTTAATATAAAGGGGTTGCTGATAATTTAGTCTATATCCTGCCTAAACAAAGTGAATTCGTCTTACATGCATTTCCTGTATAACCGTCCACTCGCAGCATGTAGTTCTCACTCGCATTAGCGACGGTGAAGGAGTTATACTTGGCATACCCAGTAACTTGATCGAAACCTTGAAGATCCACGCGTAGTTGGTACTCGCCCTGAGCGGTCAGAAGGTGCAAGTTGTCATTACCGAGCCAAAACTCTCCATCTACATTCCCAAAGCCACGGCTGTAGCTGGCATAGTCCAAAGAGAAATCTACACTGCCGTCCTGACGCCGCTGGAACACCTACAAGACCACACAATATTTGTAGAAGTTATAGGTTTGTATTGAATTGGTGACGTCATTCATTCACTACAGCGTATTATCTTACCGTCCATCCACCACCGTCTGTTTCCATATCACAAGACACCTGGAAAGCCTGACTGGAACGTAGAGGTCGTACCGTATACACACCGCTCACCGACGCACCGATCGCACGAATATCAGAACAATCCCTTGGGAACACATCTGTTGAGGTATGGAGAACACAAAACATAAACCCTCAATAACATAACTGCTAAAAAATTTACTGGACTTTAGGTGTTTTGGAACAAACTAAGGGATGTTCGGTGCTGTATTGCTTTGATTGGACGCTCCAGAGCTTTAAATTGAGCCTGCCATTGAGATAGAATAGCCCTCATCTGTAACAGGCCCCTTTCGCTAAAAGCGGGCCTAGAAACCTGAACCCAAACTTCATTATAATACTGACTTCAAAACTCATTTTAAACCTGACCCTGGAAACGGGTTAATAACTGAAAAGAAAAAGAAAATTTGCTGTTAAGTTCTTGAGATCTGGTCCAACTTTTTGTCGACCCATAAATAAAGTTCAAACAGGGGACATGGTAAACCCAACTTCAACCTTCAATGATCATCGGGTCTATAACTAAAAACTACTTCCGGTTGACCCTCAACTAAAGGTCAACATGGGTTGACGGTAACCAAAGTTCAACCGTCATTGCTCAAAGGTTCTGGAACTAAAAAGAAACTGATAATGGCGTGTACTTCATGAGATAATTAGGTCCCACTTTCGTTTGACCAGAAATAAGATCAACACGGAGCCATGGTAACACCCGAGTTCAATCTTCAATACTTATGGGTTTTAAAACTGAAAGTAACTATTTGGGTGTATAGTGCTTGAAATTTTGGTTCGACTTCCGGTTAACCTGTAAGTAAAGGTTGATTTAGGGTAATTAGTTTCCCAAGGCTAATCTTCAATGATCAAGGAGTTCAAAACTGTAAAAATTGTACATGTAGTTTATGAGACTAATGTTTCTCTCCTGGTTGACCCGGAAGTAAGGTCAACGTGGAGTTACGGTAACCAAGTCAACTTTCAACGCTCAAAGGGTCAAGAACTGAAAATAAATTGAAAATCGGTTGTGTAGTTTTTCGAGATAATTGTCCAACTTCCGGTTGACCCGTAAGTAAAGGTCAACATGGGGTTAGGCGAACCAAAGTTCGATATTCAATGCTCAAAGGATCTATAACTGTAAATAAATTGAAAATCGGTTGTGCAGTTCTTGAGATATGATCCCATGTCCGGTTGACTCTGAAGTAAAGGTCAACATGGGGTCACGGTTACAAACAAGTTTTAAAATCGGATATGATGCTACAAAGATTGAGTATTTTACACATTTAAATGAAGATCTGGTGGTTATTATAATAATAAGCTTTGAATTACAATAACTTGAGACCCAATGACGTCTCAGTAACACAAAACGTGTTTGTCAAACTAACCAATCCGTTAATGATGCAACTTAACCCAATGATGTACGCTTACCTCCTTCAGTCGTGGTCGCAAATTCATCAGTTGCATCAGAATCGTCAGTTTCGGAGGTATCTACAAACAAAAGTAAAAGCAAGAGGACTTTAAAGTCACCTGGAAGTGGTATTTCGTCAACATAAAGTTTTTGTAACTAAGATTATATGTTTTGATGAGTGAAATGTGAATAAACAATTAACTAAGGTTCTAAAAAATTAGCTCTAATTTTATTCACTAATTTTAGATTAGGCCCAGACTCGTTAGGGCGCCGACCGATGACGATCGAGGGGTGGGACCGAGATGAAATACATCACTATCCAACCGCCATTTTGGACGAATCCAACGCAAAATTAAAATATTCATTTTCGCAAAAACATTCGTCACTCTGTGAGAGCAGGAATACGAAGCGCTTCGTAATGCTTCCTTCTGCTATCAGAAAAGCAGAAAAGCAAGTTGGACGTTGTTTCCTGATGCATTTTTCCACTTTTCTGCTTTTCTGCTTCCTTAAAAGTGGATTGAACGTTTTAATTACATCCATTTTCTGCTTTTCTGCTTTTCTAATTTCAGAAAAGCAAATTGTACTTATTCACCTACACTGGTGGTCTAAAAGTGGATCTCCCCTCTTTTGGTTTCCTTGACGCAGAAAAGTGGATTGAACGTTTTAGTTCAATGCACTTTTTTACTTTTTCCGCTAGCCGAAAAGCAGATTGGACGCGTTGTTTCACAGTGGCTCAAAAGTGGACCTCCTCTTTTCTGGATTTCCGCAACCCTTTACCGCTCCACAACCCCCTGTAATAAATGGACGCTTCCCAGTCGCGCGGCTCAATTGCCTTTGATGTTCCTTATCCCGATTATTTGACCCGTCTAAAAGAAAGAATCATTCTTGCTGTTTAAGAACCAACATCCCTCAACAAATACCCCCCCCCCCCCAAACAATAGAGGTATTTGTGTGGAGATTCGAATTTCCCCAATAAACATATAGTACAGAGGGGTGGGGACTCGTGGTCCAGTAGTAGTTGTCACAACCTAGAAAGTTAAAGGGGATTGGGATAACGGGCCTCGGGCCCAATATACCCAAGCACAACATTTGTTTAAGCACGAACAATATTATTGTTTGGTAGAATCAAATTAACGGCCAAGACTCCACTGAACTCGATTGTTATTATGTTTCAACTCCAATGCCTAAAACATGTTCACAATGTTGGCAATTGTTTTGCGTTTTGCTCACTGCCTCCTCTGCTTATACTAAAAGCTTAAGTACGGTCTCTGTTTCCTATATAAACTGCTCACAAAAAGTAAGGACACTTTTTTTAATCCAGTATATTTGTTATTATTTAATACTCTCTTTGTATATGGTATATATCAATGCAAAGCTGAACTGTTCCTCTTTCAGATGATACCACAGTTGCAATGATAACATATTGCTGGACTTGACCACGTTAATGAGAATGAGACAAAGTCACAAATCAAATGTGCCAAAATTAGCAATTTTGTGTTACTGTGTGAACAATCAAATTGACACTGTAATTCAAGCAAGCAAGACAACTTACTGATCTTAATCCACTTTATTGAGACAAGAAGTTTGGTATAGAGCAAGACAACTTACTGATCTTAATACACTTTATTGATACAAAAAGTTCAGTAACAAGTGGATGATCCGAAGGCCTTGATGACAGCCTGGCACCTTCTCAGGCTGCACACTTGTAAGTCTTGTGATGCGCTGATGATGAGGGATGGCGTTCCGTTCTTTATTAAGGAACCTGGTTAGGTCAGCCACAGTTGATGTGTTGGTGGTTCTGGCACGGACAGCGAGACCAAGCTGGTCCCACAGATGTTCCATTGGATTCAGGTCTGGACTGTTAGCAGGCCAATCCATCCGGCCACCCCAAAATTTTTCAGGTAGTCAGTCACCAGTCGGGCTCGATTGGGGCGAGCGTTGTCATCTTGAAAGATGGCATTTGGTTCAAGAGTCTGCAAGTATGGGACTGCATTCGGCTGTAGAATATCGATTTGCAAATACCCATCAAACAAGGTGTTTTTCATGAGATGAGGGTTTAACAAATTGTGTCCGATGAGCTCACTGGTGCAAATCATGATGTAAACCATTAATGGTTCTGAAAAGCTTGAGCGGTTTGATTATTGAGCATTACCTATTGACCATTCACAGACAACGGTAATTTTGGCACATTTGATTTGCGACTTTGCCTCATTGTTATTCGTGTAGCCAAGTCCAGCAACATGTAATCATTGCAAACGTGGTATCATTTTAAAGAGGAACAGTTCAGCTTTGCATTGATATATACCATATACAAAGAGAGTATTAAATAATAACAAATATACTGGATTGAAAAAAGTTTCCTTACTTTTTGTGAGCAGTTTATATTCATACATTATTCACTATCAAATCGCAACTTTGGGGCGATTTCATCTCGAATTTCAAATATTCATGTTCGCAAGAATATTCGTCCAAGTGTGAGAGTAGCATCAAGCTAAGCTGTCACACTGGGGAAAATATGCTTAGCGAATGCGATTACGAACGGAAATATTAAACATCACTCAAGCTTCGCAACTATTATGTCGTGTCTTCGTAAGCGTTGGTAACAAATTCGGAACGTTCACAAATTATTCCCCACCTCATTACGAAGATCGGTCAATTTAGAAACCGGTTTAATTTGTGAGCGCGGTAATGAAGACCCGGCGAATGTTTAAGCGATTGTCGAGAATTTCGTTCCGTTGGCATAAAATATTCGCTGGCATATTCGCCGTGTGAGAGCAGCATAAATTGACCGATCTTCGTAATGAGGTGGAGAATGACTTGTGAACGTAACATTCGCTAGCATATTCTCCCCAGTGTGAGAGTAGCATAAACTCAGCACATATTAGTTCTCTTAAGTGCTGGTGGTTTAAATAACTAGGAGTTTAGGATTTATCTGCGATAGGTTCAGGTGTTTACTAATGTCCTTCTTAGTTGATTCTTGTTGGTGTATTTTGATATACGTTGCGATCGTTACAACGCACTACTTTTTGTTGCGATTGGTTGCGAGTTAGTATAGCGGTGCTACGGTCATTCAGTGACGCGGACTGATATTTGTCTGTGTAGGTTGGTGAGTCGCCGCCCAGAGTTAGTCTCGCTGCAGTCGTTTCTAGGCTTTAGCTAGGCCAGTGTAGTTAGGGTGTGTTTTTGCCTTTTTGGGTGATTTCTTGCTAGGCATTAGTGTACTCAGAGTTTTCTAGGGTTTTGCACAAGTTCAGTTTAGCTAGATTAAGGATATTTGTCTCAGTTTTGCATTATAGTGTGTACCTGTACTTATACAAGATTTCTTTATGTTTTCTTCTTGTTTCAGGATCACACACAGTTGTTGAATAATACACATAATTGATACACAAGCAGTTTTCTTCGTCAATTTTATTGCAACAACGTGTTTAAACTTTACGAGCTCTTCATATCTTCAACAACTCTAGTGTACTACCTTGTACAACTTCATCTTACATCATGACTGACATCAACAAGCTGAAGTTATCAAGACGGAACACCAAAGGCCAGTTAACGAGAACACTAATGATGATGGACCGTCTGGCTGAAGATGATTCTGGTGATACAGAAATGTTACAGAGATACATCACCAAAGCAGAACAACAGTTCGGAAAGATTGAAGAGAAACACTCCGAGCTAATGGATGCCATAGAAGATCAAGACGACTTTGAGGTGGAGGAAGATTGGATGTTAGAATGTGAAACTGAGTTCGTCCAGGTCATCGAACAGCTGTCGCAACCCCCCCTGGCCAACCAACCGTCTTCCCTCCCTCCAGCTACAACAGTTCATATCACGCCTGTGAGCACAGGAACTCCCCCATTGGTACCATCCAGTCCAGCGCTACTAGTACAGTCACCTTTGATGTCAACAGTTCCTTTCCAGCCTGTGAGCACAGGAACTCTGCCATGGGTGTCCAGTCCGGCATCAATAGCATCTTGTACGACATCAACAGTTCCTATCCAGCCTGTGAGCACAGGAACTCTGCCATGGGTGTCCAGTCCAGCATCACTGGCGTATTGTACGACATCAACAGTTCCTACCCAGCCTGTGAGCACAGGAACTCTAGCTTCAGTATCCAGTCTGGCCAAGTTGACGCAATCTTCTGTGTGCAGCCACTTTACTTCATCCACTCCAAAGATGGCAAGAATGAAATTTCCAGTATTCAATGGCGACCTAAAAGACTACAAGCGGTTCAGGGATTTGTTCATCCACTGTTCTACAGGCCTGACAGAGATAGAATGTTTCTACCAGCTAACAGAGTCAATGTCCAATGCCAGAGAACGCGACAAGATAAGAGGTTGCATCAATTCATAGCGAGCCTGGCAGGTACTGGACGAGTGCTACGGCGATCAAGACACAGCCTACTGAAGGACCTTGACAACCTAAAGCCATATGAAAGCAAGGGCAGAACAAACCTTTCTGCCATGGATTCCTTTGTCCAGACACTCTGAACATTTGAGACTCGAGCAGAGACTGTCGGCCTCTCCGGTGAGCTGAATAGTAAAATTATGCTGAGCCAAATTAATCAGAAGCTACCAGAGGAGCATCGTATCGCCTACTATAAGAGCGTGCGAGATGACCACACTGAGGATTCACTCACCGGACTTGTCAAGTGGTTGTATAGACAGCTACTATTACTGGAGAAGGCGAAGCCGGCCGGTGTGGATAGTCCATCGACCCCTCCACCACAACAATACAGAATGTCCAAGTCTTCAAATGCTGCCACAGTAAATGAGTCCCAGCAGTACCAGCCTGGCAGGGATAGACGGCCAGGGTTTGTTAAGTGTGCCCTACACCCTGATACACGCACGCATTTCCTGAAAACCTGCAACAAATTTAAGAGCCTACCACAGAAAGAGAAGTACGAAATAATGAGAAAGAACAATATCTGCTTTCGTTGTGGGCACAACAACTGCGTAGCTGGCAAGCCCCCACATGATCACAACTCCTGTCAGTTTGTAGCTCCATGTAGGTTCGAGACGTGTGGTAGTGATCTTCATTTTACAGCTATCTGCCCTGCCATGTATGGAAAGAAGAGTAATGGTACGCCAAATCAATCAAGGAGCAACGTAGAGCCCTCTCGAACAAACAGTAGCTCTGTCAACGTGACAACCGTTACCGCTAATGAAAGAAGCAAACTGCAGGGCACTCTACCCACGGTCATTGGGTATCTCCGATGCGGCAATATCCGTCGAAAAGTACGCATCCTACTGGATGGTGGTAGCCAAGCCACACTCTTAAGAGAAGGAATCTTTCCCAGAACAGATCAGGATGTCTACCAGAATCACGATCTAAGTCTCGTTGGTGGCGGAAAAATCACCAGAAAATTAAGACTGTTGGAGTGTCACATCGAAGACGTTGGAGGAACCTGGTCATGCCCATTGACTGTCACTGAAATTGACCAACCCTGCGGTGACACTCCGATAATACTACCGGAACATCTCCATCAGTACAACCATCTCTCTGAAGTTGACATTCCCATTGCCCCATCAGAGACCATCGATGTAATACTTGGTGTTGACAACACACACCTGATGATCTGGGAAGACTACATCCTCGGTGGAAAGCCCAATGAACCTGTAGCTGTCAGATCCCCTTTTGGCTGGTTCATTCAAGGTGGAAGATCTGCTGGCTCAACCTGTCTGTTGAACTATGTCAATGTGTCAGCTATCGGACCAATAGAAGAGTTCATCGGCCTGGAGAGTGTTGGCCTTGAGCCAAGAAGGTGTAAATGCTCTACCGACCTCCTCAACGAAGGCGCAACCAAAGCCATGGAACAAAGTGTGACCCAACTCCCAGATGGTTCGTATGAGATTCAACTTCCGTGGAAGAAGTCGCCCGAAGATCTTCCGGACAACTACGTTTTTGCAGTAAAAAGGCAGAAGAGCCTAGAAAATGAGTTTAGGAATAGGCCCGAAGAATGGGAAACCTACTGCAAGCAAATGAGGGAGCAACTTAAGAGAGGAGTTTCTAGAAAAGTCTCAAAGGAAGAGTTGCAACGAGACAGAGATGCTGGGATGAAGATGTGGTTCCTACCTCATTTTGCTGTCACCAAAGACTCAATGACAACTCCTGTCAGAGTAGTATACGATGCGAAGGCAAGGTACCAGGGTTGTTCATTGAATGACTACCTCATCAAGGGTGAGAATATCAACTCTGATCTGTTTGATGTTGCACTCCGATTCCGAGAAAACGAAGTGGGCATAATTACAGACATCAGCAAGATGTTTCAAGCCATCAAAATCAAACCTGACGACGCCCGCTTCCACAGATTTGTCTTTCGAGAGAATTCCAATCATCCAATCCAAGTATACGAGTTGACAACAGTCACCTTTAGGGACAAGCCATCTCCAACTGCCGCTATTGTCACCCTAAGACACGTTGTAGCTGTTCATGCACCCGGTGATGACCACATGAAGAAATTGGTCGTGGACCAGTTTTACATGGACGACCTCAATGAATCCGTTGTCGACACCGAAGAAGCTCTCAATCTAAAGTCCAAACTGACGAAGACACTACAAAAGGGCAATTTCGCCATCAGAAAATGGCAATCTAACGGAGAGGAAGTGTGCGACAGTACAGAGGATAACAAGCTAGCAGTCGCTTTGGGGACTAAGTGGGATCTTAAGAAGGACACTTTTAGGGTCAAGGAAGTAAAGCCACTGCAGAGTACACCTACCAAACGCAACATCCTTGGCCAAACAGCCTCCTACTATGACATTTTTGGTATGTTGTCGGGTATTCTCGTTCGACCCAAGATCCTTTTGCAAAAATTATGGCAACTAAACCTAGATTGGGACACCCCCCTCAACAAAAAGGGCGAGCTCTATGCCATACTAGAAGAGATCAACAGGGACCTTGAAGAGACGATCAGCATTTCAATTCCAAGATGTCTTATTCCGGAGTCCTACAGAGGAACAAGACCTTTGCCTGAAGTTTCTCTACATGGTGTAAGCGATGCCTCTGAAGATGCTATGGGCATAGGAGTGTGGCTGAGGTGGTCTCACCCAAAGGATACTGAGGCACAGCTGTCGTTTGTGTGCGCACGAGCTAGACTTACACCACTGAAGCAGTCGAGCATACCCAGAAAAGAACTTCAAGCAATCCTATTGGTATCAAGGCTAATGCTAACCGTTAGAAATGCTCTGCGGCTCAAGATAGCATACTCCAAGATATGGACGGACAGCATGACCGCCTTGAGTTGGCTCAGAGGACAATCTAAGTCTTTCCGCTCCTATGTCGCATATCGTGTTGGTGAGATCACTTCAGAGTTTGACCCCGTCAAGGATATTACCTATGTGCCATCGGACCTGAACGTTATTGACCTGGTCTCGAGAGGTGGAACTGCGGCTGAGATGAGGCAAGTCATCGAGGGACCAGGATACTTGAAGCTGCCACCTGCATCTTGGCCGAAGACACCAGAGAACATCCCAGTGGACCCTGAAGATGGAGAGCAGAAAAAGTTCCACGCCAGGAATGCCAAAACGCTAGCACTTGGAGTCAATGTTGTGTCTGACCCCCCTATAGTCGACGCAACCCAGATCTCAAGCTGGTCAAGACTGAAGATGGTCACTGCAAGAGTGTTGTCTTTGAAGCAGATCCCTAAAACCCAATGGTTGAAACAGCTCACCCAGCAGATTTCACAGTGGCCTTCCCTGAAGTTAGTCAAGGAAGCTGAGTTATATTGGATTCGACAGGCACAAAGGGACATCAACTTCCAGGATCCCAACATCATAAAGTTGGATCCGTTCTTAGATGAAGATGAACAAGTGTATCGGGTCGGTGGACGAGTTGGCAGAGCACCGATATCTCTTGATGTTCGACATCCATATCTACTTCCTAAGAAGAGTCACATCAGCCTGTTGATTGTACGTGACAGACACACACATGCCCTTCATAGAGGTCACCTGAGAACTGCAACTGAGGTCAGGAAGAAGTATTGGATTGTCGGCGACACGAACCTGTCAAAGGACATTGTGCGCAATTGCGTCATTTGCAGGAGACATAGAAGCAAACCAGTCCAACAGAAGATGGCTGACTTGCCAGAGTTTAGAGTGAGTCCTTGCTCGCCCCCTTTCAAGACTACTTTGGTGGACTACCTTGGACCAGTGAATGTAAAGTTGAATCGAAACACTTCTACCAAAGGCTACTGCGCTGTGTTCACGTGTGCAGTGACCAGAGCTGTGCATTTGACATGCGTTCAAGATCTGTCAACACCAGCGTTCCTACAGGCCCTGGAAAGGTTTGTCAGTATGAGAGGGGCGCCATCCACTCTGGTCAGCGACAACGGTACTTGCTTCAGAGGAGCTGACAACACCATTAATGAGTTGAACTTGAAGTTTGACCAGGCTCAACTGAGGGATCATTGCCAAAGGTTTAGTACCCAGTGGAAGTTTGGACCTCCAGGAGGACCCCACCACCAAGGAGCTGTTGAACGCATGGTCCAGGAAGTCAAGAAGGGCATGAGACATCTGGGGAAAGCAGATCGTCTGACGTTCGTTGAGTGGGAGACTGTGTTCTGCCAGATATCCGGTCTCATCAACAGTCGACCCTTAACTGCCAAGTCTTCATCACCGCTCGACAATCCACCACTGACACCAAATCACTTCTTGATTGGAAGAGGCGACTTGCCATGCCCCGAGGTTCCATGTGAAGAGTACGTGGGAAACTTACGGAAGCGCAGAGAGATCTGCAATGCGATGGTTGACGGTTTTTGGCAACGCTGGATGGAGTGCATCCACAAGCTCTCCCCGCGACAGAAGTGGCAACGATCAGATGAGAACCTTCAGGAGGGAGACATCGTCATCGTCATCAGTGAGGACAAGAAGCGTGGCTCCTGGAAAATGGCCGAAGTTGTGAACATTTATCCGGGAAAAGATGACCTTGTTAGAGTCGTTAGGATTAGGTTTGCGGATGGCTCCCACTATAAGAGACCAGTGACGAAACTCATTCTACTGATGAAGAGATCAGAGCGGTCAGATGTAGTTTAAGTTGGGTGACACGTTTATGGACACTAGGAACTCTCTGTATAGAGTTATCTCATCAAGCTTTGACTGTTTTCTAGTTTATGTTTGTTGGTGACATTCCGTCACGTTTGGGGCGTTGGGATGTCATGACATGACATGTTGTTTACTATAGTTTCCTAAGATGTGTGAAGTTTGCGGTTGTGCGCCTTGAGTTCTAGACTAGCCACTTCTACACACGAGTTCGTAAAGTTTTCCACGTTAGAGTTTACTCTCCAGATTCCCGTATTTTTGTCAAGTTTATGCCGTTATAAGGTATGTAGATCTTACTTATCTATCGTAGGATTATTTCAGGATAAGGCAGGTTATGTCTGTAGGTTTGCATTACTCCTTGTTAAGCTCTTTAGTGTAGGTTTAGATCGTTTGTTGGAAATTCCCTGTTCAGTTCTGCCTAGTTGTATGCATTCAGCGTGAGGCCTGCGCCATGTTTAGGGTTGCTCTGATTTTGCGTAGGAATTGCTCCGTCTTTAGTTCTCTTAAGTGCTGGTGGTTTAAATAACTAGGAGTTTAGGATTTATCTGCGATAGGTTCAGGTGTTTACCAATGTCCTTCTTAGTTGATTCTTGTTGGTGTATTTTGATATACGTGGCGATCGTTACAACGCACTACTTTTTGTTGCGATTGGTTGCGAGTTAGTATAGCGGTGCTACGGTCATTCAGTGACGCGGACTGATATTTGTCTGTGTAGGTTGGTGAGTCGCCGCCCAGAGTTAGTCTCGCTGCAGTCGTTTCTAGGCTTTAGCTAGGCCAGTGTAGTTAGGGTGTGTTTTTGCCTTTTTGGGTGATTTCTTGCTAGGCATTAGTGTACTCAGAGTTTTCTAGGGTTTTGCACAAGTTCAGTTTAGCTAGATTAAGGATATTTGTCTCAGTTTTGCATTATAGTGTGTACCTGTACTTATACAAGATTTCTTTATTTTTTTCTTCTTGTTTCAGGATCACACACAGTTGTTGAATAATACACATAATTGATACACAAGCAGTTTTCTTCGTCAATTTTATTGCAACAACGTGTTTAAACTTAACGAGCTCTTCACAACAACATCTGTGACTAGCTTGATTAATACTCTGGGCTGGGAGCAACTCCATACTAGACGACTTGTCTCCCAACTAACCATGTTCTACAAGATTCATCACGGACTGGTAAACATACAGTTCCGATCCATCGTCCAAACAGCACCATTTCTTGGAAGACATGACCATCAGTTAAAGGTCACCATACCAGTCACATCCATAGATCCGTACAAATACTCCTTCTACCCTCGATCCATCCGACTATGGAACCAGCTCCCAGCAGCCACTGTAATGTCTCCTTCAATAGCAGCCTTCAAGGAAACTGCCCTACCAGCTATTAGAGGGATGAGGCTACCAGTGGGCTCACATCTCCTCTAAATCATCCGTCAGTTTTTACGCACCCTAAGTTATCGTCTTTTGTTTTCAGTATTTTTGTCTTTTCGACACCTTTACTTCACCTTATTTCTTATGCACTTTGCCTGTGACGTCACTTCTGCACCATCCTAGTATAGCTATAGATAGCTGAATAAGGATTCCACCATTGAAGATTGAAGAACAATATGAACTATCCAATTGCAACTTTTGGGCGAATTCATCGCGAATTTCAAATATTCATATTCGCAAGAATATTCACCACAGCGTGAGAGTAGCATTAGAGTCTATTCTCTAACTTAAATTATTTCCCTCATTGTTTATATAACAGTTTCAATGAAAAAGAATTCTCAATAGTAACAACTAGGTAGTCTAATTTCGTATGCGTATGTCAAACGACGGTTTGTCACATTTTAGAACTATTTTACAAAGTATATGGGCATACTTTCTTGCAACATTATCGAGTACAACCTTAATATATTCTTAGAGTAATCTTCTTCTCATCTGAAAAATGTTTAAGTAAATTGAAAGATAAAGTTTTTCCAGCTATGTTTTGTTGCATATGCTATTCTTTCAGTTTGGAAAGACAGAAATTTGTAAATTGAATTGTTAAAGTTTAAAGTTTTGAATGAAGCTACACTAAACTGTAGATTATGTTCGAATCTACACTTTAGTGTAGATTCGTAGCGAAGTGTAGATTCGTAAAAATAATCTACACTTTCAACAATAGAGTGACGTCACAGAAATAGTCTACCATCAGGGAGTTGCGACAGAACTTACCATTAGTAATGAGTTTCACCAAGGCGGACACTGAGACCTCTAACTCTTTCATCTTGCTTCTTGTTTCTTCCAGCTCAGATGTTATCTTTTCTCGATTATCAGAAGTGGCCACCTGTAACTCGTCTACTTTACCTCTAGTGGCTTCCAGTTCAGTTGAAACAGCTTCTTGAGTTTGAGCCATTGAATCTTTCAGCTCTCCCACTTGTTGTTGTGTGTTCCTTACTTCACCGTTAACCAGATCTAGGTAATCTATTAGTATGGCCTTCAGTTTTTCTACAATAACGTCTTGGTCACAAGAACCCGTTGCCTGACTGCTGGAAGATGCACTTTGTCGTGCCGCTATAGACTTCACGATCATAACGATCAAGAGTGAACGGATCAACAACCCCATTGTGCTTAGCTAACAATAAATTCAACAACAAAACTACGCAAGTTCTTGACGTTGATTCTCTGCGTACAGATGTTCGCTGTGAAATGAGCAAGAACTTGCCAACCCATTATTTGATATGTTTGAGGTAATGGTTCAATATCCTCCCTATATATCTACAAGGCTAAACCGAAAACGGAAAAGAGACTTAAACCGGAACCAGAAGAAGCCTTGTCCTCACATCTCCGGATGCAACTACTAGGACTCAATAAATAGTTTAGCAGAAGAAACCTTGAAGATATGTAAAATCTAGTTCAGTCAGTTCACTCCACCACCAACAAGCTCAAACTGTGTCCAATTTGGCATCCACGGCTACACCTACGGCTACGGCTGTTGCTAAGGGTGTTGCTAAGGACATCCTATATCTCAACGCACGATGATGCGGAAATCTAGCTGTAGCCATAGCTGAAGCCGCCAATTCGCACGTGGCCTAACTGTCTGCATGGATATAAAGATCTTGCAGCAACTTGTAGTCCATGTCTCCCATCAGCTATCAATGTTGTAAACTACACTTATGTAAATGCTTTAATAACAAATTAAAATGTGTTTGCTTTTTCATTAAGTAATTCAAGAGCTGTGGAACAAACTATCGCCACCCCCTCGATAACCCCCCTGCCCCCCCCCACCCCACCCCTTATTCCATCCGATTTAATACACGAATACCATACCGTTCTACAGCAGTACGGTGGTGACCAAAGAGGCCAAGCATAACTCTGTCTAGGTTTTCATTAAGAATCACACATATTGGTGACCAGTGGAGCATCACCAAGAATTACTAAAATCAGCCCTTTTAATAGACAATATATAACCCCATTGCCCGTGTACAAAAACATTTTATAGGTGTGTTGCAATAGATGGTGACATTTCCAACTGAAATACTCAACCAATCAGAGAAGGTCTGAACGTACCAGGCGGTACAGTGACACAATCCCTTCCCTGGACATAAATATTAGCATATAATTGGAACTGCAAAGATATAAATAATACCAAGGGTTGCAAAGATATAAACTTAACCAAGATTTGTAAGAAACCGCCTTAGTACAGTCAACATTAACCCTTGGGGAAACAAATGGCAGATAATTGAGTGAAGTAAACTGCTATACAATTTTTTTTTAATCTCTGTATATTTTCCTGTAATTCGACCTCCGGTCGCCATGGGAATTTGTTTTGAAAATAATAAACCAATTATGAATGAATGAATGAAAAAGGGTTTACACGGGTCATACTGCCTTAAGGGTCAAAGGTCATGCCAATTGGGCATGTCTTGAACAAGGTCATGCCAATTGGGCATGTCTTGAACAAGTGAAATGAACGAGTTGGCAACCGCATTATGAAGTACCATTCAGTGCTGTATTTCGCCAAAGTAAAGCAAAACAAAATCCATGTTTTTAACAATTTAGTGTGGAAAATCAAAATCATTTGAACAATGCAAACTACATCGACCAAATCTTGCACGGTCACAAATGTTTTTGTAACACCAAGCTTACTAAAAAATAGCGGATATTTTAGCTATACTTATTCAACCACATTTTAATTCTGCACAAGGGTTAGTAAACCAATGACGCCCTCAAGCGTTTTCAATGTATAATCTGATTTAAAATAATACTAGCGGGATGCCGCGCTTCGCGCGAAACCCCGCTAGATGATGAAAGTCCTATGCACAACTATTTCGAAATGTAATGTGGGTGAGAGTGTTATACGCCTCTCTTAATATTTATGCCTGGCGTCATCATTCTAACCCAAAATGAAGCTATTGCGCACGTCCGCCACTACTTGCACTGGGTTAGACGACGTACCTTATGCATACTTCTAGAAACTATAAGGCTCCCCCGTGAGCCTTATAGGGGTCTAATATTGTGGCCTCCTTAACGCTACACGCTTTTCAAATCAGCCTTGATAGGTGAAAGTTTTACGACCGTTAGCCAGCAATAACTAAAGTTTCTTTTGTACTACACTACCAAAACTTTCCACACACACTCGATATACATTCATAATGCTTGCATTTCCTTTTTGTTGAGTGAAATTGAAAAACATCTTCAACAAATAACTTTTTTTTGCTCGGTACTCACTGTTGTTTTTCTGCCGCATCGCACCAGCCTACTACATGTAGATCGACGAACTGCCGAGCCGCGGCCGAGTCGAACTGTGAAAGGGTGTTACAAGGCAGTGCAGCAGTGCGTGGGTGCTGTCCGTTTACAATACCCACAGTTCACACATAAAGCTTGCACGCACTGTGGCGGTCATATTGGATATCGGATTTTTAAGGCATTATGGGACATTTTTGAGCTTGGCATACAGCAAATTCGAGCTCACCACCCCTCAATGCCCATTGAAAATTTGTATGCTATAAATTAACACAATTTGCCTTCAGGGTTGATTTTTTCTTTAAAGTTTACCCAGTCTATCTTGGGCCCTTTTACTTTTACATCGCGATTTATGGAGCGTCACGTCCCCCACGATACGTAGCGTTGTACAGCAATAAATAAAGCGAGTTTTCGGAATAATTATGCTGTGTGCCAAAAATCTAATCTATCTTACTGGTTTTTTTTACCACCGCTGTTTTGGGGATTTTTCGGGGGGGGGGGCGCTAAGAGCGTAGGCCTCTTTTTAGTTTATTCTCATCTGAACTTGTCCTGTAAACTTTCTGGTCAATAGGCTGCGCGTTACGGGAGCACTAAACGCGAACGTGAACGTCAATAAGTTTACTGTTTATTGTCACTTTGGGCTTATTGCATCTCGCAAAATTTTAACAACAATGTCTGACCATTCATGTTCACGCTGCTCTAGGAACAAACCTCCATACATCCCATATCTCTGCAACCCTATATCGTACAAACTAAATAAAAACGCTAAATTCTCACTCCTTAATTTATTTTCTCAACTTATTTCACTTTCAGAAAGCATGTCAAGTTATTTTTAGGGTTTGTTACGTCCAGTTTGGTTCAATTTTGTACTAGACAAACTCCTCAAAATGTACCCCATTCAGCCGCATCGGAGGGCTCTTTTGTTAACATTATCTCCAGTAAGTTCTTTTTTACAGCTTCAAAACAGCCTTTTACGTATACGTGATGTATAAGTTTCACAAACTTCCGTGATGGGGTAAACTCTGAAACTGCAACACTATACCTCAATGAACAAACCGTATTCTAAAACGGTATTCATGTACTCATTTGAGTTTACTGGCAAAAAGAATCAGAATGTATACACTCTCTTCTTGTAAATAATTTGTTCTATAAAAATAGTACAGATAGTTAAAAACAGCAAGATACGTTTTGCATCAATAGTGCGATTTCTGTACACCGAGGATCTTGAGAAAGACCCTTGAGATCTAAGGCTACGGGACGTAGCCCGGCTCGAGGAGTTACCGGCACAAAGGAAAATGAGATCTTTCTTTTGCATGCTGTGATAAAATGAAATAATAATAATAATAATAATAATAATCACACATATTGGTGACCGGTGGAGCATCACCACGAATTACTAAAATCAGCCCTTTTATTAATAGACAATAACCCCCTTGCCCGTGTACAAAAACATTTTATAGGTGTGGTGCAATAGATGGTGACATTTCACTGTCACCCACTGAAACACTCAACCAATCCGAGAAGGTCTGAACGTACCAGGCGGTACAGTGACACAATCCCTTCCCTGGACATAAATATTAGCATATAATTGGAACTGCAAAGATATAAATAATACCAAGGGTTGCAAAGATATAAACTAAACCAAGGTTTGCAAGAAACGGCATCAGTACAGTCAACATTAACAATACCTTGGGGAAACAAAGGGCAGATAATTGAGTGAAGTAAACTGCAATTTAGTGTTTATAGGGGGCTGTGAAAATACCAAGTGTGTCCCGAGCTGATGTTGTAGCTTTTTTGAATGACCATGTAAATAAGACACGAGTTTCTCTGGCCGCCGCCTCTTTTTGTTTTTACCCCCCAAAAAGGGGGTTATTCAGGGGGGGGGGGGGGTAAGTTCCTTATTGTTTGCCTTAAGAATTTGTTCCCTACGACTCTTTTCACCACTGCAATACAACAGCCGTTCGTAGTAGTATTCAAAAATTCTACAAAAAGCATGCATCGCATGTGATGAGCCAAGCAGATCACGAGGTGAGTGAGACCGGCGTCTAGACTATTTTATTCTACCTCCTAAATCGTGATACAAAATTATGTTCGTGATACATTTAATATTGCACTTTTTTCGTGTGAACAGGCTTCGATGATAACAACTCATTGGTCAGCGATAGTAAGGATTGTGGTCATCTTTGAAAAAAATACCTAAAACTTGGAAAATACTAAAAATACAAGCGCCCTTTCTAGTGTATGGCTTGAACATAGTTACAACGTGTATGCTATAGAAAGTAACGGTTAAGTATTATGTGTGAGTTGTTATCATCGAAGCCTGTTCACACCACTGATCTCTATATACTGACTGGATAGCACTTCGGGATCGTGCGATGAGGGCGCCGCTTCGATCGGCCCGCCATTTTACTACGCACATCATCTCTTTTTGGTCGGTCCGGTAACCATGGTCAACAAATGGCGGATAATGTGTAGAGAATGATCTGTCGTGTCTCCGTCCTTCACTTTTAAAATGCCGGCGTGTGCATCTATAAACTGCACAAACAGACAACTACGAGGATGTGGAAAGACATTTCATGTGTAAGCATTTAAATTAAATAAACAGGTTTTAAAACTTTGTAACTTGTTTGTAAACGTATTGTTTTTTGTGTATGTATGTTGGTTGGAATTTGGTATATTTATTATTGGTACGTTTACATGGTTGACGTCGAAAAAACGTGTGTATTCCTTACGTTCTATGACGTTGGTACATGTCATGTCATTTGTACTTTTTACGGCGATAATGTCGCCTGGCCCTGAATTGCCTTTTCGTTTTCATAATTGAACCATGATTAAACACCACACAATTTCCTTTCAAGGTCAAGGTGAAGAAGGTTGTTAGTGTTACATTGGAGGTAGTTTTTATAAATATGAAACGATACAAACGATTATTGTGACAAACTCATCAAAAGAAATAGGATTATGATTATGAATGAGTAAACAATTTTTTATCTGTATTAACAAACAACACTGTCTTGGCCGGGCTTGCACATACTTGGCCTTGGTCATATTGTTTTATAAGGCAAAATGACAAACATCCATGGCTGTGTACACATTCACTGACTTGACTACAAATTCTCCCTTTCGTTTGACATCCATAACCTATCAGAAAGTATTGCAATAAGTGTATATTTAGAGAGAAAGGTGGGGTTTACTGTTCTACATTCGATAAAGAGGGACAGATGCAATGCCAGACCAGAGCAGATGACCAACTGAGAATTTTAGTATAAAAAATAAGGTAAATCATAGCCCCACTTTTGTGGCCAACTGGCCACAAAAGTGGGGCTAGGTAAAATCGCTTCAAGCTTGCCTATTTTCTCCACTTTGTAGCTTTTAAAACCCATACTTATCCGAAAGGATAATTTTCAGATAAGATATAAGATTGTGTGCAATTCCTTTTTGTAAAATCATGGCATAAATCTTTCCAGCATGCAGGTTGGAGATGAGGCTTTTTCATCAGCCATTTAACAGTGACATATGGTGCTAGACTAATGTAGACAATCATAATTAACACTAAATTTGTATAATTCCTCTTGTTTTTATTTTGTTCACTGCAAAAAAATCAAAGGAAAGAAAGAACAAAGTATTTAAACTGTTTCTTTCCATGTGTTTCAGCTTTCCATTCAGCCAACCCGAGATTTTAAAGAAATGGGTAATCAGCATGAAGCGGGACAATTGGAGCCCTTCAAAGAAAAGTGTGCTTTGCTCCGATCATTTTGAGCAGTCATGCTTTGATAGAACGGGACAGACAACCAGACTCAAAGCAGGTGTTGTGCCAACATCATTTAAATTTCCAGTGCACCTTCAGAAGGTAATTTTTATGCCTCGCCACCGAAGGGGCATACTGTTTTTAACATGTCTTTCCCCGTTTGTGTGTGAGTGTGAGCTTGTGTGTTTTAATGCTACATAAACAGTATGGACCTGATAACTAAAGAGGTCCATATAATGTAAGGACTTCTGAAACACTATGTGGACATACGCACACCCCACATAGTGTTTTTTACAGTGTTAAAGAATATGATTTTGTACCGAACAAAGGATGTCCACAGAGTGACTGCAAATTTGTTATCACACACACTAAACTTGTGGAATACGGACAAATATAGTGCGTATGTGTCCAATATATAACTGCTTTTTAGGTGAAAAAAATCTGAATAAATTCAAAGTAGGCTACATTGAGTCAGGTGGTTCCTGATGATACCCCCACCTCAGAGTGGTTAATACAGAGAACTCATAACATTTGACTTGTTTTGTTCTCTGGGGGACCTTCAACCTACATGTAGATGTCCAATATACAACTCTGCTTTTAGAGGGAAACAAACTTAATAAGTTCAAAGAAGGTGACATTGAGTCGGGTGGTTCCTGATGAACCCCCCACCTCAGAGTGGTTAATACAGAGAACTCATGAACATTTGACTTATTTTTTTCTCTGTGGGACCTTCAACCAGGATGTTTTATTATGTTGTCAATTTATGTAAGCCTTATTAATAATTGTTAGTATTTCTAACCCTACAGAAGTGGACCTCTCAAATTAAAACATAAGGCGTGGCAATTAGGAAACAATTTCGGTTTTGAAATGTCTTTATTACCAACTTTATTAATCTTTTGACAAAAAGGTAAGACTTTACATAGTAGGGACCTAAAATATATAAATTTAAAAATCTAAAAGAGTACAGATCATACAGAAACAGCTTGTAACATTTTCTTTTATTTAACGTATGTTGCAGTGTACAAAGAAAAGAAAGCAACCCAAGGAAAGACTTCTCCCACCGGATGCTGACATACAATGTGCAAAGGAACCCATGGCAGAAGAAATGACTACCCCCAGTGATATTTCAATCATACAAACAGATCACACATACTTCACCAAGGAAAGTCCACGAGCTATGAAGCACAAGTTGGATGTCACATCTGCCAAGCTTTGCGAGATGAAGAAACGATTGAAGGTCTCGCAACAGAAAACAAGACGCCTTCATAAAAAGGTAGATTCGTTAAAAACTGTTGTTAAGTCATTACAGGACAAGCAACTTGTCTCTAATAATGGGGCTGATGTATTGTCAAAGACATTTTCAGGTGTTCCGTCCGAGATCATGAAGAGAATGATGTCAAATAAACACAGAGGAAAGGTCACTCGTGAGCAGTACCCACCTGTGCTTCGAGCTTTTGCATTGACTCTTCAGTTCTACTCCACCAAGGCCTACAAGTACGTCCGTAAGTCATTTGACTTAGCACTTCCACACCCCACAGTAATTCGAAAATGGTACAGTGGTATCAATGGGGAACCTGGCTTCACACAGGAAGCTTTCACAGCACTTCAGTGTAAGGTAAAGGAAGCACAAGCAACAAAGATGGAAATTCCATGTGCACTGATGCTTGACGAAATGGCCATCAGAAAACATGTCTAGTATAATAGAGGTCAGTGGTTCACACGTAATGGGGGACTTTGGAACGCTAGGTGGCAGCAGACTTACGGGTAAATTTCCATTGTTAACGTAGTTCTGAGCCTGCGCACATGACCGAGAACAATGGATTTTACCAGGTAAGTCTGCTGCCACCAAGCGTCCTAAAAGTCTCCTATTTGGTGCGAGAAAAAAATATAATGGGAAAAACAAACCCAACTGGTCATGTGTGGAGTTTTTTTGTGTTGTTTATTCATGCATAACTTTAGATGCGGCTTCTTAATACAAATCTGTTTAATAGGTAAGTGATAACGCTGTTGTTTCCAGATCCACAAGCTCTGTTGGCGTGGAGGATTACTGTTACCCTAAGTAAATATAAACCATTGGAAAGCTATGAGGGGCCGTTTATGACTAAATGAGCAAAACCACATATATAAGAGCAAAACCATATATATATAAGAGCAAAACCATATCCATAATAGCAAACCAATATATTAAAGAGCCAAGATAAATATGTAATGATCAAAAAATATATATAAAAGACCATCGAAAATATATAAAGGATCAACGGCAAAAATATATAAAGGACCAAAAACTCAAATGTAAAGGACAAACACAAATACATTTAACAGCTCCCTCTATATTGGACGTAGTTTCATATATATATAAGACATGTGCACCCATATATATAAGACATAAAAGTCTCATACAAAGGACGTCAACAGCCGTCAAAGGTTAAAATCATCGAGCCGTAAATTCAGCCTTTGTCTGGCACTTGGTAATCATTGCGCACGTTTCGATGGGAAAGGGAGAGGGTGACCGACGCGTCGCGACGGCGTGACTGACCGACGCTAGCATTTGGGCTAGCTGGACATGGGGAGCCGATCCGATTTGATCAGTGTGCATGCTGCACGTACACCGACAGCGATTCCTCTCTTTAATACTATAGTGTAAAAACAAATTAGGATAACAGGAAAATCATTCACAATCAAAAACTATAAATCAACTATCCAACTTTTTTACACCGTGTGTTCGAAATCTTAAAAGTTTTGGTTTTACGCTGTGAGAGATAGTCCGCCATTTACTTTGCTAATATGCACGACATTGGAGCGACGTCATATGTTTTCATTACTTTCATTGGTTCTTATTCTTTATCTTTATTTGGCCATTGAAATTACAAATACAAGCAGACAGTATGTCAAATAGATAATATAAGTACATGTACAAAAGAAAATACAAGGCAAGAAAAACAGTAAGGCTCGGTGGTTTTCGTATCCGATTTTAACCTTTGACGGCTGTTGACGTCCTTTGTATGAGACTTTTATGTCTTATATATATGGGTGCACAGTCTAATATGAAACTACGTCCAATATAGAGGGCGCTGTTAAATATATTTGTGTTTGTCTTTTATATTTGAGTTTTCTATCCCTTATATTTATTTTTGCATCGATTATATATTTGCCGTTGATCTTTATATATATTTTCGGTGGTCTTTTATATAAATTGTTTGCTCCTATATATATGGGTTTGCTCTTATATTTATGGTTAAGCTTCTATATATATGGTTTGCTGTTATATATATGGTTTTACTCTTATATATATGGGTTTGCTCTTATTATATGGTTTTGCTCCTATTTATATGGTTTTGCTCCTATATATATGGTTTTGCTCTTATATTATGGGTTTGCTAATTTAGTCATAAACGGCCCCTCATAGAAAGCTCGTGATCTGCAGAATTCAGAAATACCAATAGCTACAAAAAAAACACTCCCACTTTTAGCTCATTTTATGGTGGCAGGTCACATACTTCTGTCAGAACAGAATTCTTTTCAAATTTAAACCAGATCCAGCGCTGAAATATTATCAATGTACTGCTTGAAATTCAATGACGAAATGACATGATATTATTGAGGTGACCTCCAAAGGTTGTTCAACAAGGCCTGATAAGCTTCCGTACACTGAAGGTCGACGGCTCGACAATTTGCTGCCCAGGACGATGCACCCATATCCTTGAATAGTACTCAATAAATTGATCTTCCCTGGCTTTTATATTGGCTATGAAACTTCATAACGCGATTGCAAAGACAAGGGGGTTAATCGCTCGTTTATTTTACTTGTTCAAGACATGCCCAAATGACCTATGACCCTTTAAAGTGGGGCTACAGAATGCTCTGAAATATAAAGTTATTACATTTTTCTCGTAGATGCAGTCCATAGGACACAATAACAAAATATAATGAGTCTCTTCTTAACGTTCAAACATGGTAAAAAGGTTTTCTCCGAAACACTCCAAGCCAAAATTCTGAAGAACGCGAGGTCATACAAACCAACGCGACAAAGGATTCATGACGTCATCGGCGCTATTTGAATGGAATAGAGCGCCCTCAGTTGGCCAAAGCTGGAGAGTTGTGCACAAACCATAATAGAAATATAGCCATTGACGTCAAGAGGTCAATGCATATCATTATCATACGTAACCCATATCCGCCGACCTACGTCAAAATCCGTATCCGGAAAAAAACCCGCTATACAAACGCCGACAAACGGATTTTCCCGTAGAAGATCTGTTGGTTTTAACCCCTTTGGCCGTATATAGACCAGGAATGTATCCCACAATCTTTTGCTTCAATACACACTTTAGTCACACACGTTTCGCTGAGTTTCATGATGAGTTTGATCAAAGTTTTGGCTGGAAAATTATGGCGGCTTCAGCTACGGCTACAGCTAGATTTCCACGTCATCACGCGTTGAGGTATGATGATGTCCTTAGCAACACCCTTAGCAACAGCCGTAGCCGTAGGTGTAGCCGTTGATGCCAAATCGGACACAGCTTTAGCTTGTTGGTGGTGGAGTGAACTGACTGAACTAGATTTTACATATCTTCGTGGTTTCTTCTGCTTAACTTTTTATTGAATCCCGGTAGTTGCATCCCGAGCTGTGAGGATGGGGCTCCTTCAATCTGTTTCCTGTTTCAGTATGTTTTCCGCTTCCGAGTCACCAGAAGGTTAGCCTTGTAGATCAACGGGAAGATTAACAAAGTTTTAATAGTTTGAACCATTACCTCAAACATATCAAATAATGGTTTGGCAAGTTCTTGCTCATTTCACAGCGAACATCTGTACGCAGAGAATCAACGTCAAGAACTTGCGTAGTTTTGTTGTTGAATTTATTGTTAGCTAAGCACAATGGGGTTGTTGATCCGTTCACTCTTGATCGTTATGATCGTGAAGTCTATAGCGGCACGACAAAGTGCATCTTCCAGCAGTCAGGCAACGGGTTCTTGTGACCAAGACGTAATTGTAGACAAACTGAAAGCTATGCTAATAGAATACTTAGAACTGGTTAACGCTGAAGTGAGGTACACACAACAACAACAACAACAACAACAACAACAACAACAACAACAAATGGAAGAGCTGAAAGATTCAATGGCTCAAACTCAAGAAGCTGTTTCAACTGAACTGGAAGCCACTAGAGGTAAAGTAGACGAGTTACAGGTGGCCACTTCTGATAATCGAGAAAAGATAACATCTGAGCTGGAAGAAACAAGAAGCAAAGTGGAAGAGTTGGAGGTCTCGGTGTCTGCCTTGGTGAAGCTCATTACTAATGGTAAGTTTTCTCCAACTCCTTGATGGTTAAGTGTAACTTGTTTCTTGTCCTAAACAATCAACTATACTTGGAGATACAACAATTGTGTATTTCTGAACTATTTCAGAGGCCCCTTTGGATGACTGGTGGTTTCAGTTTCGAAATAACAATAACAGTAGCTACGACGGAATTTACGAAAAGGCAATTTGGTAGAGCACTTAATTAACTGGCGGCTGCCACTTAATAACCGGCGGCCGCCACTTAAATTAACTGGCGGCTGCCACTTAATAACCGGCGGCTGCCACTTAATTAACTGGCGGCCGCCACTTAATAACCGGCGGCCGCCAGTTAATTAAGTGGCAGCCGCCGGTTATTAAGTGGCGGCCGCCAGTTAATAACCGGCGGCCACCACTTGTGAATGGGAAACACTACCACGTGAACGAGAAACACTACAACGCTAAAGAGAAACGCAACGTGGCACTTAAGGGCTTATGTGGGTTACAGCACCTCAGCAAGTCATTATTTAAGGGGAGCTTTCTATTGTGACTTTGTGCAAATCTGTGTGGACATTGACTACATTTTATAAAGGACTAAACAATTGAACAGACCCGAATAACTCAGAATATTTTGAATTTTGTTTGTAGATACCTCCGATATTGACGATTCTGATGCAACTGATGAATTTGTGACCACGACTGATGAAGGAGGTAAGCGTATAGCATTGGGTTAAGTTACATCATTAACGGATTGGTTAGTATGACAAACACGTTTGTGTAACTGTGACGTCATTTGGTCTCAAATTATGGTAATTCAAAGTTTTTTTTCTATCAACCTCGTGATCTTCATTTAAATGTGTAAAATTCTCAATCTTTGCATCGCTGTAACTAAGAAGTACGCATCCGATTTTCAAACTTATTTTCAGATAAAGACTTCTTGTGGATTGGAGGTTAGCCTTGAGTAACCGTGACCCCAAAATGACCTTTACCTCCGAGCCAACTGAAAGTTTGACCATATCTATAATCACTATAAAAGCGCTTAAGTCGCATGGGCGCCGCCATGTTGTTTTCACGTTAAGTGGTGCCCGCACCCTGCTAAAATGATGCGTCCTGGGGTCAATTTCAGGGTACCCGTGGGTTGGGGATATGTGTTGTTTGTGACGTCACAGTCAAAGCGCGAGCGTGTATAACTTTGTGATTGAGTGCAGGCGTCCTTTGTGATGTCACAGTCATAGCGCGACCGTCCAGTAACTTCGTGCGTAAATACAGTAAAGAACAATGCATGGGATCGAGCTAGGCACAACAGCATGCACGAAGGCTGGTGGGGATTATTAGAGCACGTTGTGGGACAGGGAGAAGGAAGGGGCACGCAGTGTAGTACGTCTGCTGGAAGGGGGCGGGGGAACGGCAAAAAATGGAGGGAACATATAGTAAAAGGGCTGGGAAAATAATACGGAAAGGGGAAAAAGAAAAAGGAATAATGATGACATTGGACACAGGGAACAATAAACTGGACAGAGAAAAATACACGAAACGGAGAACCACCTGACTGGCGGGACCCGCGCGGAACGGGGAAAGTTATGAGCCCGGGAAAAATGCACAGAACAATATTCACGGGCGGGATATGGGGAAGGAGGTACATGTTAGATTTAGGATGAGGACAGGAGGAAGGGGCACAAAGTGGTACCTCTGTGTAATATGGGACGGGCGGGGAACGGCACAAATAAAATGTCGAGAAAAATTAGCAGGGCTGGGGTAGAAATTGAAAAAAGTAAAGGTACTATCATGATATGGGACATGGAACAGGAAAATATTAAACTGAATGGGGGATCAAGTCCATGAAACGGGAAAGAACAACAAACGGGACCCGCGCGAAACTGGAAAATATGACTTATGGGCAATCAGTGGCAAGCAAAGAACAATGCCAATGCACGGGATCAAGGGGACGGGAGGCACAGAGGCGTGGGTCAGATATGGGACGGGATAGGGAAGAGGCACACGGTGGGACAGGGAAGTGGGGGAAATGAAAAGGCGACTTGAAAACGATACAGGACAGGTAAATAATAAACTAAACGGGAACAACATAAACGAAACTGGATATAAACCGAACTAGGAAAGAACCACTATCGGGACCCGCAGGAAACTGGAAAACACTGGATAGGATTGACAAATAATGCCAAGCGTAAAAAAAAGACGGACAACGGTTAGTGTACGATTTCACAAAGCACTAAGATTCGTCTTAACTTTTGATGGGTGGTTTTTCAGAGTGATTTGTATTGTGACCATGCCCAGCCACTTTACCCACCCCCCCCCCCCCATCCTGTACAGAACGCTACACTTGCAGCATTTTATAGTAGAGTTTTCTAGCGGAGTTGCCGCGCGAAGCGCGGCGTCCCGCTAGTCTCAATAACTACACAACCAATTTTCAATTCCTTTACATTAGTATATCCTTGGGGCATTTAATTTTGAACTTATGTTAGCCTGACCCAATTTGACCGGAAGTGTAACCGTATCTCAAGAACAAGAACATACACAACCAATTTTCAACCGATTTATAGCTTTAGATCCTTTGAGCATTGAGCATTGAAGATTGAACTTTGATTATCCTGACCCCAGATTGACCTTAACTTATGGATCAGCCGGAAGTGGGACCATATCTCAAGAAACTACACAGCAAATGTTCAATTTATTTTCAGTTCTTGACCCTTTGAGCATTGAAAGTAGACTTGGGTTACACGTTGACTCTCATTTCGGGTCAACCGGAAGAGAAACATTAATTTTGATTTAAAGTACACACCCGATGTGGAATTTCTTTTATTCAGCTTTAAACCCTTTGTGTATGTGGACCTTTACTTCCGGATCAGCCGGTGAGGAACTTTAATTATATTATAAACTACACACCCGATGTGGAAATCTTTTTTTTAATGGTTTTTAACCCATGCATTGAGTCTTTAAGATAAGACTTGGGTAACTATGACCCCGCGTTGACCTATGGGTTAACCGGAAGTGGAACCAAGTTTCAAGCACTATGCACCCGAATTGTGCAATTTCTTTTCAGTTTTAATAATACCCATAGGCGTTGAGAGTTTAACTCGAATTTTACCGTGACCCTAAGTTGACCTTATTTCTGGTCAACCGGAAGTGGGACCTTACCTCAAAAAGTACAGACATTCTTGTTAGTTATAGGATGAGCATTGAATGTTGAACTTGGGTTACCGTGACCCCTTGTTAAACTTTAATTTAATAATTTACTTTAATAATTATTATTATTATTATTATTATTATTATTTCATTTTATCACAGCATGCAAAAGAAAGATCTCATTTTCCTTTGTGCCGGTAACTCCTCGAGCCGGGCTACGTCCCGTAGCCTTAGATCTCAAGGGTCTTTCTCAGGATCCTCGCTGTTCCCAAAAGCGCTGCCTTCTGTAATAGATCTACCCTCACATTTGTCCCTATTTCATCTAGATGTTTCCCCAGTGCTTTGGGAATGGTGCCAAGTGCTCCAACCACCACGGGGACTACTTTTACCTTTACCTGCCAAATCTTACGAAGTTCCCTGGCCAGGTCCTGGTACTTCTCGATCTTTTTATTATTATTATTATTATTATTATTATTATTATTATTATTATTATTATTATTATTATTATTATTATTATTATTATTATTATTATTATTATTATTATTATTATTATTATTATTATTATTATTATTATTATTATTATTATTATTATTATTATTATTATTATTATTATTATTATTATTATTATTATTTTTATTTTATTTTTTTTATTATTTTTTTTTTTCCAAAAGAATCATTCGTTTAAGTTTGTGCTGGAACAACTTCAACAATTTTTTATCAGAGACCGGATTGATTGCAGGGAGATTTCTGCATCTGGAGTTCCAGATAGTTCTGTGAAGTTTAGCTATTAGGAACAAACATATGTTGTCAATTTGTTTGCCGTATCCCAATATTTTGTTACTATCGTTGAGATAAAAGTGTTTATTACCCTTATACTTACGAAGAACATATTCCAAAATTAACCAAGAAGTCCAAGTACATTTACAATATATAAAGACGTGTTCTATAGTCTCTTCCTCTTGTTTACATAAACCACATTGATTGTCCTTAGGTTCTATTTTTTTCATTTTCTGTAAAACATCACAAGTAGGAAGAATGCGATGTCGCAACCGAAACCAGAGATCTCTATCGTCATAATCAATACTTTGGGTGTTAGCTTTTTTCCAAACCTCTTTCCAGTCAATAATGTTTGGACGAATGTTAAGCTTAATTGGCCAGGTCTTTTCAACAATTGGGTGAACAAAGCGGTCTATAACCATGCTCTTATAAATAGTTTTCACAGTAGTATCTGAAACATGAACACTCTCATCATTATTTTCAAAATGCAACATACTACTGACGTGACGTGCTGGACCTTCTCTGTTTTCTGTTAACAAATCATCACTTACATGTTTGCTTAAACCTGACATAATTTTCCCTGCATTAATTGGTTTGATGTGACATTTCTTGGCCAATTCCTGAGCAGTTAGAAGGTTGCCATTATTGATGACATGTTTCAGACATACCATACCATGCCGTTTCAAGATTTTAGTATCCATTTTTTTGTCTGTATTGGTAATGACAGTATTGTTCCACAAAGGTATTTCAATGGCTTCATTAATACAAGTCACGTTTGGTTTCATCACACCATTGGCCTTTTGAAAGGCCAGCACAAGCTCTCTATAAAAAAAAGGCAATTTAGAGCCAATCAGTTTAGCATTGTTAAAGACAAACCACCCGAGTGATTGATCGGTGTGTGTCTGTTTGATCCAAAACTCGAAAAGGAATTTCCATTTCCCAGGTCTCGAGCTGTATTTCTGAAGCCACTTTAATAACAAAGCATCAAGTTTACATGAAATGTTGATTAAACCAGTTCCACCTAATTCTGATGGACCTCTGATAGTGTCTCTTCTTATTTTGTTAGGTTTAGAGGACCAATAGAAATCAAAAATACTTCTATCCAATTCGTCTTTCAGATATTTGGGGCAAGGGACCACTGAACCATAATACGCTAAGCTGCTACCAATGAAACTATTCACAACAACAGCTTTCCCTTTCATAGTCAGAGACCTTTCTTTCCATCTATTCAGAACATTTTTCGTTTTGTTAACCCGTTCCAACCAAATGTCTTCTGGTTTGACACCATTTCCAAAATAAATGCCAAGAATTTTAATCTTTTGATTATTCCAATTGAAATTCCCTGGCTTATCTGTTCTGTTTTTCCACGCACCAAGCCACAATCCTTGAGTTTTTGAAACATTTATTTTAGAGCCTGACCCTTCTCCATAACTGTAAAACCAACTTCGTAAAGCATTGAACTCTGTGTTGTCAGTAATAAAAATACTGGTGTCATCAGCGTGTTGAATAATTTGATATTGAACAAGTTGCCCTGGAAGGATCACACCTTTAACTCCATTGTTACCTCTGATCAAGTTAGCTAGGCCTTCAACACATATGGCATATAAAAGAGGGGAAAGCGGGCACCCCTGTCTTATACCTCTGGTCGCTTGAAAGGGCTCGGTAATGAAATTATTGACATTGATGGTAACCGTGGGATTGCTGTATAAAATTTCAATCCACCTTCTCACAAACTCGGGAATACCCATTTTTTGCATCATGGCAAACATATATTTCCATTCAATACGGTCAAAAGCCTTTTCTTGATCAATGCTAACAATGGCTGCTTCTTTATTATGTAAATTCACATAATCGATGACATCTCTAAGAATCATCAAATTGTCCTGAATATTTCTCCCTTGAACACCACAGGTCTGATCTTCATTGATTAAATTAGGTAGAATGATTCTAAGAC
This sequence comes from Asterias rubens, assembly GCF_902459465.1. NCBI lineage: Eukaryota > Metazoa > Echinodermata > Asteroidea > Forcipulatida > Asteriidae > Asterias > Asterias rubens. The sequence goes on from NC_047075.1 coordinate 5,388,912, forward strand.
GTTTAGTGATGAGTTTAGAAATTATTTTATAGTCAACGTTCAGTAGGCTGATTGGCCTCCAATTCTTCAGATCACTTCTTTCACCTCTATTTTTAAAAATTAACCTAATCAAGGCTCTATTCATAGAGTCTGGTAATCGACCTTTTTTGAAACAGTAATTTACCAAATCAAGAAAATCACTCTTTATGAGATACCAGTTACTTAAATAGAATTCGACCGTGAGACCGTCTGAACCAGGCGCTTATTCTTTCGCCATATCTTTGAGCGCTAAAAACAACTCTTCCTCAGTGATCGATTTCTCTATGTCTTGGACAACGTCTTCTTCAAAAGAATACGTCGAGACCGTTTTTAAAAATTTTTGCAAATGGAAATTGTTAATTCCCTCTGAAGAAAAAAGATTGTCATAAAACTTCCGGACAATATCCACCATTTGGTTCATTAGTAACTTGCCCATCCGTATTTTTCAGTTCTTTGATGAGATTGTTTTTCTGTTGTTGCTTTTCAGTTGAAAGGAAGTATTTGCTCGGTTTTTCCATATCACACTTATTTTTTATGTGAACTTTGACCTTAACTTTTTCCCATTTAGTAGTCTCGTATTCTTTAATTTTACTCTCTATTTCTTCAAGTTCACAAGAAACGTCTTCAGAGGCGTTAGTAATGATTTGCTGGTACCTTTTCTTTAACTTTTCTTCTTCTTTACGTTCTTTGTACCTTTTTTCTCCATCATAATCTTTAATGATTTCCTTTAACCTATTCTTTCCTATGTCCCACCATAAAAGAGGACAATCATACAAAATTTTCTGGGTTTTCCAAAAAATCCAAAACATATCCAGTCTTTGTTTACATTGGCTGTCTTTAAGAATTTCATTATTACAAAACCATCTTCCTTTCCCGGTGGGCACTGTTTGATTATCTAACCTGACTATAACTGTACTATGGTCTGATAACCCGGATGAATCAATGCTAATTTCTTTCAGTTGATTGCTGAGAGAGTTCGAAATGAGGACATAGTCAATTCTGCTTGGTCGTTTGATCCCTTTGTGATAGAAAGTAAAACCCGGATTGTTTTCTTTACTCAGTAATCCCCCCGTGTCAATTAAATCATTTTCCTGAATGACATTGAGAAGACACTTTCTGCTTTGATCATAAATGTCAGCATTGATATCACAGTTAAAATCACCACCGATTATACAGTTATAGTCCTCAATAATATCTGAAAGAGACCTACCAATTCTCTCATAAAAATGCTTGCGAATAGTCGCATTTTTTGGCGCATACAGTGAGATGAGACTAATCACCTCGCCTCCCATAGCAATATCACCTTTAACCCATCTGCCATTGGAATCATTTTTAAAATTGATGAGATGAAGGCCGCTCTTTTGGGAAATAAGAATGGCAACTCCGCAACTATTTGTTGTCCCGTGACTGAAGGCGATTTGCCCACCCCACTGTCTGCGCCATGTTGACTCATCCCCAACCTCACTATGAGTCTCCTGAAGGAACACAATAGCCACGTTTTTCCTTAAAAGGTATTCAAAGACAATTTCCCGCTTTTGTGGGTTTCTAAGCCCATTGACATTGAGCGTTGCAATTGTGTATGCCATCAGAAAACAAACAGCGATGCCAAACAACAATTTATGAGAAACTTGGTACCTCAACATTTACAGTCTTGAGATGGACTGTGTAGACAGTTAAGCTCGTTTAATAACTTTAAAAGAAACGTTCGTGTTTAGTATCGTATACCGAATTTTTGTCTCAAATAGTTGAGAACTGAAATTTATTTTCCTCACTTGCTAAAAGTAACATCCAAATATTTGACTGTACGCGTTACATGTAACCCCAAGTTATGGGGGTCGTTATCATTCCAATGATAACTTGTTTTATAAACACTAAAATAATACGAAACTAAGCTCACTTCATATTCGGCTTGCAATTGCATGGTGGTTTTAAACACTAAAAGTTACTCTTTGTTCAATTGATGGTCCGTTACTGGGGAAGATAAATGTATTAATCGCGGCAGGTAAACTTTCATGGTTTTGCTGACTCTTGCAACGCAACACATGTATTGATTTAGTCATGGGAGGCAACACTGAACGATAACAACTTCCGTTAGCCATGGTAGCGCACAATTTTTCTCGTAGTATTAAAAAAATATATGTTTGTTTGTAAAATGGCTCAAGACGTTTGACACTCTTAAGATTCAATTCTATATTGAACGTAACGCTTTTAACTTAAAATTTAAAGAAAAAAAGAGTATAGGAATGTTTACAATAGCCTCTCCATATACTAAAAATGACATGTATTCTTTTTACTATAACGGGGATTAATTTAATCTTTCATACTCTGTTTAAATATCATATCACCCACGGAAAATTCAAAAAGCCAAGTGGAGAGGGACGGAAGAAGGCCGGTAAGGCTTAGGGTGCACCACCAGATGGCAACAAGAAAAGACGTAGAAATATAAAGGACCTACTACATCTACAAAGTGATAAAGCAAGTGCATCACGAATCAAGGCTATCACAATGTTCATCACCTTCAAATAGACGTTGAATGTGTACGCGTCAAAACCAACCGGTTCTTTTCAGAGCCCCCCACCATCTTCCAAAAAGAGAAATAACCAAATGTCTTATTTGATGTCTACCTATCACTCAATAATATTAAATTTTATGATTTCAGTTAAACTTAGTAAATTTACTAAGATTACTTTAACTATATGAATGTTTTAAGACACATAGGAGTCCTACTGAGTAAATAACTGATGGAATATTTCCTTTTCAAGTAACATCCGAATATTCGATTATAAAGAATCGAATTTACTGTACGCGTTTCATGTAGGTAATCTCAAATTAGGGGGTTCGTTTTTTTTGTATTCCAATGATAATTTGTTTTTTAAAAACTAAATACAGAAATAAGCTCGCTTTATATTCGACGTGTAATTGCATAATGGTTTTAAACACTAAAAGTGTAAGTAACATAACATAAAATCAAATATTATTATATTTTATAACTTCAGTTGAACTTAATGAATTTACTAAGATTACTTTAACTGCATTAATGTTTTAAGACACGTAGGAGTCCTACTGAGTAAATAACTGATGGAATATTTCCTTTTCAAGTAACATCCAAACATTCGATTATAAAGAATCGAATTTACTGTACGCGTTTCATGTAGGTAATCTCAAATTATGGGGTTCGTTTTTTTTTTATTCCAATGATAATTTGTTTTATAAAAACTAAATACAGAAATAAGCTCGCTTTATATTCGACGTGTAATTGCATAATGGTTTTAAACACTAAAAGTGTAAGTAACATAACATAAAATCAAATATTATTATATTTAATAACTTCAGTTGAACTTAGTGAATTTACTAAGATTACTTTAACTGCATTAATGTTTTAAGACACGTTGGAGTCCTGCTGAAAAAATAACTGATGGAATATTTCCTTTTCAGGTGAGGGTAGAAAATAATAGGTCAATATAGTTGACTAAGCTGTTAGTTATACCTATGATGGGGGATCATTTTAATCCCGTATACTATAGTTCTGTTTACGTTTAATTTAGGTATGATGAAACTCCATCTTCCTATTGTAATTATTTCATTCAACCTTCCGTCTTCCTTTGTGTGTCCCCAAAATTTTAATCCATTCTCCTTCCGTCTTCCTTTGTGTGTCCTCATTAAAAATTTCATTCAACCTTTCATCTTCCTTTGTGTGTCCCCAAAATTGTAATCCCTCTCCTTCCGTCTTCCGTTGTGTGTCCCCAAAATTTTGATCCCTTCTCCTTCCGTCTTCCTTTGTGTGTCCCCAAAATCTTAATCCCCTCCTTTGTGTGTCCCCAAAATAGTAATCCCTTTCCTTTGTGTGTCCCCAAAATTGTAATCCCTTCTCCTTCCGGCCTCCATTGTGTGTCCCCAAAATCTTGATCCCCCTCCTTTGTGTGTCCCCAAAACTTTAATCCCTTCCTTTGTGTGTCCTCATTAATTATTCCATTCATTCCTTTGTCTTTTTATCGGTTTCCAATACTATTTTCCTTTGTGTGTCCCCATCAGACGGCTCCTTCTACTAACGTGCCGCAGACATTGCCACAACTTCAACCAGAGTGTAGACTATCTGTGTTTGAGCCTGCGACTGTTGCTGAGATTCAAAGGGCTATCATGAAATTTCCTTCAAAATCCTGTGAGCTGGATCTAGTGTCAACATCCATGATAAAGCAAAACACCGATATTTTTGTACCCTACATCACTAAGCTTGTAAACGAATCCCTCAGTTCCGGTTGTTTCCCCGATAGCTTCAAAGTTTCCTACATCAGGCCGCTCATCAAGAAACCAAACCTGGACAAGGAGATATTCAAAAACTACAGACCGGTTGCAAACTTAAAATATCTTGGAAAAGTCATCGAACGAGTAGTTTCATCACGTATTTCTGATCACATTCATACTTTCAACCTGTCCGACGTGTTCCAGTCAGCATACAAACCTTTCCATGGGACCGAGGCTGCACTAGTCCGTGTGAGCAACGATATTCTCTCTGCAATGGACAATGGTAACCTTACAGCACTAGTCCTGCTAGACTTGAGTGCTGCTTTTGACAATGTCGATCACAACATCCTTCTCTCTCGGCTCCAGAATCACCTTGGCATAGAGGACACAGCCCTAGCATGGTGCAAATCGTATCTCTACAATAGAACTCAGCATGTATGTATTGGCACCGCGATATCCGACCCTGTTGTTTTGAACTACTCTGTGCCACAGGGGTCGGTACTCGGCCCGCAGTGGTTTACGCTATACACTTTACCGATTCGTGACATCATCCTGAAATTTAATCTGAATTAAACGCCAATGCATCTATTGCAAGACTTGAGAAATGCATCCAAGATATTCGACATTGGACACAACAAAACTTCCTGAAGTTAAATGATGATAAGACAGAGTTCCTTCTATTTGGGTCACGTCAACAGTTAACTAAGGTTTCAGTGCCATACATCTCCATCGGTGATGCTCGGATAGCTCCCTCGCTGAAAGCTCGGAACTTAGGGGTTATTTTTGATTCATCAATGACACTTCAGCCACACATCAACGACATTGCTCGTTTATCATCATATCACATCAGGAATATAGGGAAGATTCGCAAGTACTTGGACAAAAGTGCCACTGAAAAGGTAATTCACGCATTTGTTACTTCTCGTCTTGACAACGGCAATGCTCTTCTCTACAGTCTTCCTAACAACCAGATTTCCAGACTTTAACGGCTCCAAAATACTGCTGCCCGCATTGTGACACTGTCTAGAAAATCCTGTTCTATCACCCCCATTCTGAAACAACTACACTGGCTCCCTATCGCTCAACGAATCATCTTCAAGCTGATGCTCATTGTCCACAAAGCTCTTAATGGCAAGGCTCCCCACTATATTTCTGAACTGCTTCAAGTTTACACTCCATCAATGAATCTTCGATCAAGTTCTATGCTTCTCCTCATTGAACCCAAGTCTCGACACTCATGGGGTGACAGGTCTTTTTCTTCAGCCGCGCCACGCATCTGGAACTCTCTACCACTTAATCTTCGATCTTGTCTTTGTACTGCAAAATTCAAGTCTCTTCTCAAAACTTATCTTATGTCACAGGTTTTCAATGACTAATTTTGTTGTGTCTGTTTTTCTTTGTGTTGTGTTTTGTTTTTGTTTTGTTTTTGGTTTTACTGCGCCTTGAACACCCAGCAGGGTGGATATGTGCGCATTACAAGTCTTATTATTATTATTATTATTTATCATCCTCGTGCACGCAACGGACGTCTGGGTACTGCACGCCGTGTGCTAGTCTTTCGGACTAGCGCACGGCAAACCGATGTACTATCACACGGCCGTCGTCTAGCAAAACTAAGACATATCATGTGACGCGCTCTAAACCACTGAAAAGGCAGAATATTGGTAAGGGGTGTTATAATATAAAATATTGTGAGAAACGGCTTCATTTGAAGTGACGTAGTTTTCTAGAAACAAGTCATTTTCCACGAATTTGATTTCGAGATCTCAGATTTAGAATTTTAGGTCTCGAAATCACGCATCTGAAAGCACACAACTTCGTGTGACAAGGTTGTTTTTGTCTTTCATAGTTATCTCGCAACTCCGACGACCAATTGACCTCGGCGTTTTTTTTTTGTTATTTATGTTACTATGTTGAGATACACCAAGTAAGAAGACTGGTATTTGACAATTGCTAATAGTGTCAAGTGTCTTTGAGAGAGGTTTGCGGTAACACCATGTGAATATCTCTTTTGAGTGGTGTTGGTTCTCAAAATAGCTTGTGGTCAACGACTGAACGTTTCAATCAGTGTGCTCCGACCGTCTTCAGGAGGCGGGTGGGAGAAGACAATCAGAATACTGATCAGAAACGTTAAGTTGTTCATCACCGGTTTATTTCAAAACCAACACTACTCAAAAGATATTTTATCAATAGACTTAAGAACAAATAATAAGGACTAACTGTCTTGCATCGTAGAGGGAACCGAAGCGCATATTTAATGTTTTTAAACACTAAATTGTCATACGTACGATATGTACTATTATAACATGTACGATAGTATTTACCTTGTAGGAAACTAACTTGTGATAATTACGATATAGCATAATATTTTACAATATTAACGATACAGTATAATAAGATTTACGAAATAGCATAATGATTAAGCATACGTTATTTACGAAATAGTATATTATACTATTTCTGTGGCGTCAGAATGTTCGTGACATTGTTTAACTCATTTCTAAAAATATACAGTACCGCAGTTAGTAATATCTTTAACCATTTTGCTGAAAAATTACGACAAATGACACTTCTAGAATTATACTACAGGCATCTGTATTCACAGTGAGTATGGATTCACGTCATGACCCAAACTTGATAAGCAATTAAAATCCTTTGCGAATTTGTATTAATCCGCAGGAAGTTACCTGTACGCTGTCTCTCTATTAGTTTTGATAATGGTAAAATAAATATCATCTCGACCTTGCGTGCCAGTCACCATTAAAACCTTCCAAATTGCCAATTTAAACGTCCAGAGGTAATTAACCATCTTGTCACTCCACCCGAAACCCTTTTTATGATGACCGATTTACAGCTCAAACTGCATGGTTGTAATATACAACAGTCCAAGTAATATTATTATAATTTGTGAATTCAGGCAAACACATTTCCTATGAATAATTAATGCGTGGAGCGCTTATGCATTGGTTTTATGTTATTCACGCATTTCCCACAAATATTAAAGCTAAAAAGGGTCACTTCGCTTAAAGTGAGTACTGCACTGTAATACGATCATGGGGGACAATGTGCCACCCAAATCACAAACGAGATTGTTGTGACGATGACGTCATTTGCGTCAGGTCGTGTCTTGGTCCAGCGAGTATCAAATTCCTAAAATCTCTTCGATACAGTTCAGTACAACATTTATTTCAAGTTCCTCAATCAATATAAATACAATGTTTACAAAGTGATAAACAAAAATTCAGGAACCAATTGGTAAGCACAGATTGTGGGTTACAGAGATGGCCTTGTGGGTTACATATGGGTCATATTAAAATGTCTGGTGCAGTATCCACTGGGCCTTTATGACATGGGCCATACCATTTTAACCTATCTCGAGTTACGACGAGATAGGACTAGCCTTTAGCTTTGTACTATCTCCTAAGACTAGTCTTAAATTAGGACTAGTCCAAACTCATTGTAAAATCGACCCCAGGAAAAATTTCACTGGGTTATTATTCGTGCATTACACAGAAGGACATAAAAAGAATGTTTAAGTACACAACTGTCACGACTGGGATTCGAACCCACACTACGGTGATCAGTAGCACCGGCTCTTGAGTAAGGGTGTCTTATCCACTTGGTTAAGACACGTCAAAATAACGCTCATAGATTTCCGAAACTAGGTGGTTGTAAAACCAACTAGAAATGTTAAGTTTCAAACGAACTGAACTTAAATGTTGTCAGTGTTGATTGCTGTCTATTACAGCAATCTCATTGTTACCACGAAGATAATTTTGACAGTTTAGGTCACAAACAAGGACATTTTCACTGTTTTTGTTGTACCGGTCACCATTATTTACAGTCTAGATTCACCTGTATCGATAGAACAGACGCTATGTGCAGTAGATTGATTATTACTCCTTGGTTTACTAACTGCATGAAGTGAGTTGGCTGAGTGCCGTCCACGCCGTCTAACGCATTCAAACGCCTCGGTAAACGCAGCTCTGTATTGTGCGTTAATCGCGCAGTAAATGATTGGATTAACAACAGTGTTAATCCGTAAGGGACTTTGAACAATCCAATGTGCGTACTGCCCAAGAAGAACAGTGATAGGATTATCAACACCCTCAAAGAATGAGCAGATCCAACCAGTAAGAATTAACAAAGTGAAAGGAGCTTGACATAAGAAGAACACCACACCGTTGACTACCAACATCTTCGCCACTTGGTTACGGATGTGCCGCGCCTTTGAATTAGATTTTGCATTCTTGCAATCTGCGTTAAAGATAATTTATCAATAGACTTAAGAACAAATAATAAGGACTAACTGTCTTGCATCGTAGAGGGAACCGAAGCGCATATTTAATGTTTTTAAACACTAAATTGTCATACGTACGATATGTACTATTATAACATGTACGATAGTATTTACCTTGTAGGAAACTAACTTGTGATAATTACGATATAGCATAATATTTTACAATATTAACGATACAGTATAATAAGATTTACGAAATAGCATAATGATTAAGCATACGTTATTTACGAAATAGTATATTATACTATTTCTGTGGCGTCAGAATGTTCGTGACATTGTTTAACTCATTTCTAAAAATATACAGTACCGCAGTTAGTAATATCTTTAACCATTTTGCTGAAAAATTACGACAAATGACACTTCTAGAATTATACTACAGGCATCTGTATTCACAGTGAGTATGGATTCACGTCATGACCCAAACTTGATAAGCAATTAAAATCCTTTGCGAATTTGTATTAATCCGCAGGAAGTTACCTGTACGCTGTCTCTCTATTAGTTTTGATAATGGTAAAATAAATATCATCTCGACCTTGCGTGCCAGTCACCATTAAAACCTTCCAAATTGCCAATTTAAACGTCCAGAGGTAATTAACCATCTTGTCACTCCACCCGAAACCCTTTTTATGATGACCGATTTACAGCTCAAACTGCATGGTTGTAATATACAACAGTCCAAGTAATATTATTATAATTTGTGAATTCAGGCAAACACATTTCCTATGAATAATTAATGCGTGGAGCGCTTATGCATTGGTTTTATGTTATTCACGCATTTCCCACAAATATTAAAGCTAAAAAGGGTCACTTCGCTTAAAGTGAGTACTGCACTGTAATACGATCATGGGGGACAATGTGCCACCCAAATCACAAACGAGATTGTTGTGACGATGACGTCATTTGCGTCAGGTCGTGTCTTGGTCCAGCGAGTATCAAATTCCTAAAATCTCTTCGATACAGTTCAGTACAACATTTATTTCAAGTTCCTCAATCAATATAAATACAATGTTTACAAAGTGATAAACAAAAATTCAGGAACCAATTGGTAAGCACAGATTGTGGGTTACAGAGATGGCCTTGTGGGTTACATATGGGTCATATTAAAATGTCTGGTGCAGTATCCACTGGGCCTTTATGACATGGGCCATACCATTTTAACCTATCTCGAGTTACGACGAGATAGGACTAGCCTTTAGCTTTGTACTATCTCCTAAGACTAGTCTTAAATTAGGACTAGTCCAAACTCATTGTAAAATCGACCCCAGGAAAAATTTCACTGGGTTATTATTCGTGCATTACACAGAAGGACATAAAAAGAATGTTTAAGTACACAACTGTCACGACTGGGATTCGAACCCACACTACGGTGATCAGTAGCACCGGCTCTTGAGTAAGGGTGTCTTATCCACTTGGTTAAGACACGTCAAAATAACGCTCATAGATTTCCGAAACTAGGTGGTTGTAAAACCAACTAGAAATGTTAAGTTTCAAACGAACTGAACTTAAATGTTGTCAGTGTTGATTGCTGTCTATTACAGCAATCTCATTGTTACCACGAAGATAATTTTGACAGTTTAGGTCACAAACAAGGACATTTTCACTGTTTTTGTTGTACCGGTCACCATTATTTACAGTCTAGATTCACCTGTATCGATAGAACAGACGCTATGTGCAGTAGATTGATTATTACTCCTTGGTTTACTAACTGCATGAAGTGAGTTGGCTGAGTGCCGTCCACGCCGTCTAACGCATTCAAACGCCTCGGTAAACGCAGCTCTGTATTGTGCGTTAATCGCGCAGTAAATGATTGGATTAACAACAGTGTTAATCCGTAAGGGACTTTGAACAATCCAATGTGCGTACTGCCCAAGAAGAACAGTGATAGGATTATCAACACCCTCAAAGAATGAGCAGATCCAACCAGTAAGAATTAACAAAGTGAAAGGAGCTTGACATAAGAAGAACACCACACCGTTGACTACCAACATCTTCGCCACTTGGTTACGGATGTGCCGCGCCTTTGAATTAGATTTTGCATTCTTGCAATCTGCGTTAAAGATAATTTATCAATAGACTTAAGAACAAATAATAAGGACTAACTGTCTTGCATCGTAGAGGGAACCGAAGCGCATATTTAATGTTTTTAAACACTAAATTGTCATACGTACGATATGTACTATTATAACATGTACGATAGTATTTACCTTGTAGGAAACTAACTTGTGATAATTACGATATAGCATAATATTTTACAATATTAACGATACAGTATAATAAGATTTACGAAATAGCATAATGATTAAGCATACGATATTTACGATATAGTATATTATACTATTTCTGTGGCGTCAGAATGTTGGTGACATTGTTTAACTCATTTCTAAAAAAATACAGTACCGCAGTTAGTAATATCTGTAACCATTTTGCTGAAAAATTACGACAAATGACACTTCTAGAATTATACTACAGGCATCTGTATTCACAGTGAGTATGGATTCACGTCATGACCCAAACTTGATACGCAATTAAAATCCTTTGCGAATTTGTATTAATCCGCAGGAAGTTACCTGTACGCTGTCTCTCCATTAGTTTTGATAATGGTAAAATAAATATCATCTCGACCTTGCGTGCCAGTCACCATTAAAACCGTCCAAATTGCCAATTTAAACGTCCAGAGGTAATTAACCATCTTGTCACTCCACCCGAAACCCTTTTTATGATGACCGATTTACAGCTCAAACTGCATGGTTGTAATATACAACAGTCCAAGTAATATTATTATAATTTGTGAATTCAGGCAAACACATTTCCTATGAATAATTAATGCGTGGAGCGCTTATGCATTGGTTTTATGTTATTCACGCATTTCCCACAAATATTCAAGCTAAAAAGGGTCACTTCGCTTAAAGTGAGTACTGCACTGTAATACGATCATGGGGGACAATGTGCCACCCAAATCACAAACGAGATTGTTGTGACGATGACGTCATTTGCGTCAGGTCGTGTCTTGGTCCAGCGAGTATCAAATTCCTAAAATCTCTTCGATACAGTTCAGTACAACATTTATTTCAAGTTCCTCAATCAATATAAATACAATGTTTACAAAGTGATAAACAAAAATTCAGGAACCAATTGGTAAGCACAGATTGTGGGTTACAGAGATGGCCTTGTGGGTTACATATGGGTCATATTAAAATGTCTGGTGCAGTATCCACTGGGCCTTTATGACATGGGCCATACCATTTTAACCTATCTCGAGTTACGACGAGATAGGACTAGCCTTTAGCTTTGTATTATCTCCTAAGACTAGTCTTAAATTAGGACTAGTCCAAACTCATTGTAAAATCGACCCCAGGAAAAATTTCACTGGGTTATTATTCGTGCATTACACAGAAGGACATAAAAAGAATGTTTAAGTACACAACTGTCACGACTGGGATTCGAACCCACACTACGGTGATCAGTAGCACCGGCTCTTGAGTAAGGTTGTCTTATCCACTTGGATAAGACACGTCAAAATAACGCTCATAGATTTCCGAAACTAGGTGGTTGTAAAACCAACTAGAAATGTTAAGTTTCAAACGAACTGAACTTAAATGTTGTCAGTGTTGATTGCTGTCTATTACAGCAATCTCATTGTTACCACGAAGATAATTTTGACAGTTTAGGTCACAAACAAGGACATTTTCACTGTTTTTGTTGTACCAGTCACCATTATTTACAGTCTAGATTCACCTGTATCGATAGAACAGACGCTCTGTGCAGTAGATTGATTATTACTCCTTGGTTTACTAACTGCATGAAGTGAGTTGGCTGAGTGCCGTCCACGCCGTCTAACGCATTCAAACGCCTCGGTAAACGCAGCTCTGTATTGTGCGTTAAACGCGCAGTAAATGATTGGATTAACAACAGTGTTAATCCGTAAGGGACTTTGAACAATCCAATCTGCGTACTGCCCAAGAAGAACAGTGATAGGATTATCAACACCCTCAAAGAATGAGCAGATCCAACCAGTAAGAATTAACAAAGTGAAAGGAGCTTGACATAAGAAGAACACCACACCGTTGACTACCAACATCTTCGCCACTTGGTTACGGATGTGCCGCGCCTTTGAATTAGATTTTGCATTCTTGCAATCTGCGTTAAAGATATTTTATCAATAGACTTAAGAACAAATAATAAGGACTAACTGTCTTGCATCGTAGAGGGAACCGAAGCGCATATTTAATGTTTTTAAACACTAAATTGTCATACGTACGATATGTACTATTATAACATGTACGATAGTATTTACCTTGTAGGAAACTAACTTGTGATAATTACGATATAGCATAATATTTTACAATATTAACGATACAGTATAATAAGATTTACGAAATAGCATAATGATTAAGCATACGATATTTACGATATAGTATATTATACTATTTCTGTGGCGTCAGAATGTTGGTGACATTGTTTAACTCATTTCTAAAAAAATACAGTACCGCAGTTAGTAATATCTGTAACCATTTTGCTGAAAAATTACGACAAATGACACTTCTAGAATTATACTACAGGCATCTGTATTCACAGTGAGTATGGATTCACGTCATGACCCAAACTTGATACGCAATTAAAATCCTTTGCGAATTTGTATTAATCCGCAGGAAGTTACCTGTACGCTGTCTCTCCATTAGTTTTGATAATGGTAAAATAAATATCATCTCGACCTTGCGTGCCAGTCACCATTAAAACCGTCCAAATTGCCAATTTAAACGTCCAGAGGTAATTAACCATCTTGTCACTCCACCCGAAACCCTTTTTATGATGACCGATTTACAGCTCAAACTGCATGGTTGTAATATACAACAGTCCAAGTAATATTATTATAATTTGTGAATTCAGGCAAACACATTTCCTATGAATAATTAATGCGTGGAGCGCTTATGCATTGGTTTTATGTTATTCACGCATTTCCCACAAATATTCAAGCTAAAAAGGGTCACTTCGCTTAAAGTGAGTACTGCACTGTAATACGATCATGGGGGACAATGTGCCACCCAAATCACAAACGAGATTGTTGTGACGATGACGTCATTTGCGTCAGGTCGTGTCTTGGTCCAGCGAGTATCAAATTCCTAAAATCTCTTCGATACAGTTCAGTACAACATTTATTTCAAGTTCCTCAATCAATATAAATACAATGTTTACAAAGTGATAAACAAAAATTCAGGAACCAATTGGTAAGCACAGATTGTGGGTTACAGAGATGGCCTTGTGGGTTACATATGGGTCATATTAAAATGTCTGGTGCAGTATCCACTGGGCCTTTATGACATGGGCCATACCATTTTAACCTATCTCGAGTTACGACGAGATAGGACTAGCCTTTAGCTTTGTATTATCTCCTAAGACTAGTCTTAAATTAGGACTAGTCCAAACTCATTGTAAAATCGACCCCAGGAAAAATTTCACTGGGTTATTATTCGTGCATTACACAGAAGGACATAAAAAGAATGTTTAAGTACACAACTGTCACGACTGGGATTCGAACCCACACTACGGTGATCAGTAGCACCGGCTCTTGAGTAAGGTTGTCTTATCCACTTGGTTAAGACACGTCAAAATAACGCTCATAGATTTCCGAAACTAGGTGGTTGTAAAACCAACTAGAAATGTTAAGTTTCAAACGAACTGAACTTAAATGTTGTCAGTGTTGATTGCTGTCTATTACAGCAATCTCATTGTTACCACGAAGATAATTTTGACAGTTTAGGTCACAAACAAGGACATTTTCACTGTTTTTGTTGTACCAGTCACCATTATTTACAGTCTAGATTCACCTGTATCGATAGAACAGACGCTCTGTGCAGTAGATTGATTATTACTCCTTGGTTTACTAACTGCATGAAGTGAGTTGGCTGAGTGCCGTCCACGCCGTCTAACGCATTCAAACGCCTCGGTAAACGCAGCTCTGTATTGTGCGTTAAACGCGCCGTAAATGATTGGATTAACAACAGTGTTAATCCGTAAGGGACTTTGAACAATCCAATGTGCGTACTGCCCAAGAAGAACAGTGATAGGATTATCAACATCCTCAAAGAATGAGCAGATCCAACCAGTAAGAATTAACAAAGTGAAAGGAGCTTGACATAAGAAGAACACCACACCGTTGACTACCAACATCTTCGCCACTTGGTTACGGATGTGCCGCGCCTTTGAATTAGATTTTGCATTCTTGCAATCTGCGTTAAAGTCTTTGCGTTTGTTCAGTATGTGGATGATGCGAGCATACATGTAGACGTTTCCAATCATTGCAATACACCAAGGGATGACAAGAAGAGGTTCGCTGATGTACTCCATCCACTCAGCTCCCGGTATTGGACCGCAACGTGAAATCTTTGAGGGGAACCTTTTGTACATGTCTTCTTCTGGCCACCTTAGGCATATGCCCCAATGTTTAGCGAATAGTGGAGTTATGATTAGTGAAAAACCTACTCCAATGCCCCAGCAGATTGCAACCATTTTATAGGTTCGTCTCCGACTGCGCATCTTAAGATGCTGGATTGGATGACACAATGCGAGGTATCTTTCACACGTCACCATGGTTACCAGTGCAATGGATGTCTCCAATGCCGTGTTTAATGCAAAGTTAAAAGTAACGCAGCCAAGAGTACTGCCGAATGGCTCATGCTTTGACACTTGTGAGAAGGCAACCCTCCCCAAATCTTTCCCAGAAAACAAGATCAAAAAGAGCACATCGGACAGTGCCAAGTTTGCTAAGTACAAATCAGTTTCCGATCTAAGTCGGGGACTGCGGAAAAAGACGAACAAAAGTAACAAGTTGGTGAGAAGACCTAGGCCTAAGATTATCGGCACACCTACGGTAATAATGAAGGAATCCACGGAATCGAAGATCCACTCTGAGAAATACTCTTCAGTGATGTTTTTGTGGGCGTCACATGATTCTGTTGAACCCATTGTAAAACAACACTTGAAGTCTTGTAAACACGGATGCCTATTCACGAAACAATGGTGTGTGAACTTGTAGCTGTAACTGGCTCTTTAGAGTGTAATAAGTCGGTAATACCCAGATGTAAACTCACTGAACAATGGTGTGTCTGTATTGCCTTGTCGGAGGACATTTAACAAAGGGGACAATTGCCCTCACAGTCGGTTCTTTGTTTCCAGGTGTCCTCACTAGACATTTGTGTACAAAACCAATGGTGATTGCTTCAATACAGGAACAACAGAAAGTACATTAGGTGTCCTCTAACGTATAGGTGTGCTGTAGGGGTGAACGTGTGGCTCCAACGAGTGCAAGTCGGCAATACCCAGTTGTTGAGTAGCAATATCAGACGAACGATATACGATGTAAAAAATGGCACTCAAAGCGAAGCACTAAACTTGCGGATTGGTTGTCTGCGTCTGCGCAGAATGTAGTCTACATGTAGCTTGAGTCAGCATTGCTGGTAGTAAGCATCGAGTATCGAATAACAAATTACAAAGTCAGTCTATTGTTTGTTTATCTATAAAGGGCCGGTCTTTCAATCAACCGAAGTATTATGAGCTTTCTAAGGGAGTCCAGACTTTAGTTGAATAGATGAAATAATTTTCTTACTATTATTAATTACTTACTCTAATACAATAATTACAAAATATAACATTAGTTATTAAAAAGCTTTACAATAGAAAACACATAGTGAACATTTGATTGAAAAAAAAAATCACAAAAATCACAAAAGCAATGGCCTGCCAGATATGTACAAACAGGTTCACTACATTTGTATACATTTAAGACCAGAAAATTAAGCAATTATATTAACATGGTTTTAGGAGTTCAGGAGCTTGGTGAGGTAGGGCAAGGGGCTGTTTTGGAATCTGTTGGTGTTGCAGTGAAACCTCCAAACCGTGCTCGTTGGCGGAGTTGCATAGATGAGTTGTTTACAGAAGCAGGGAACCACCTCGAAAATCTCACAGAAGTGCTTGCCTTCTCTGCAAATTGGTGGCAGAGTTTGTTTCTTCGAGACTGGAGGGAGTCCAATTGAAGAATAGACAAAGCATCGTGGTATGTTGTGTAGTCCTTAGAGAGGATGTAGTGACATACACGCTTCTGGATCTTCTCGAGGTGGTTCACCTGCTTCTGGGTAAGGCCAGCATTCCAAACAGGGGCAGCGTATTCAAGGACTGGGCGAATATAGCCAGTGAGGAGTTCTTCGGCGTCTAGTCCAGCATCCTTCAACTTCCTTAGCGTGAACAGCTTTCTGGTGGCCTTACTATACATCGAGTCTACTTGGCCCTCCCATTTTAGATTTTGTTCAATGATTACCCCCAGTAGTTTGACCTTGTCCACGATGGCGAGTTTCTGGTCAGAGATACGGACATCCACGTCGGGGATGAGTTTTCGTCCGAAGTACAGCTGCATGACCTGACATTTTGATGGGTTGAGTTTCAGTTTGGTATCAATGGTCCATTGATACAAGGAGTCCAAACTGTCTTGGATGGTACCTGGATTGCCGTAACTTCTACTCTCACTCATTGTCAGGTCATCGACATACTTCCATGCATGGACGTCCGTATCCCTGACTTCCTCCTGGGCACTGTTGATGATACAAAGAAAAATAATTGGAGCTAAAATTGTTCCCTGTGGGACACCACCCATTAAAGTAATGCAATTGGAGAGGGTTTGTTTATATTTGACTCTTTGTTGTCTACCAGAAATGAAGTCAACCACCCACTGCACAATATTGGGCGCCACACCCATGCTCAAAAGACTAGAATAAGCAATGTTGTGATCTATAACATCGAAAGCTTTAGAGAAATCAGTTAGTACAAGAGTACTGATGTTGCCAGGTTTCTCAGCTTTTGACACCAATTGGTGGTAGACATCAATTAGGCAATGTGTGGTTGACATACCCTTACGGTTACCATACTGTCTGTCATCAACATGAGGTTGGATTGACTTTAGCACATGTTGGGCTACACGACCTTCAGCAATTTTTGCTAGAGTTGATGTCAATGAAATTGGCCTAAGTTTCTCAATTGAAGGGGGTGTCTGTTTGGGTACAGGGATGACATTTGCAATTTTCCATTGATTAGGAACACTGCCCTGTACGAGAGAGGTGTTAATTATGTCAGTCACAGGGGAACTGAGCTCGTATGCGAATTCCTTTAACACCTTCTGAGGAACATTGTCAGGCCCCCCGGCTTTGGAAACAGACACCCTCTTCAAATCCTCATAAATGTCCCACGGTTGAAACTGGGGAGGTGGCTTGCTACTTGGCAGATAGGCCGGTAGCTCATCTAATCTGATTGGTTGTTGCACTTGGGAAAAACTGGCCAGATGATTGTTGATAGCATTGGCAATAGCAGCATGATCACTTTTGGATCGATCTCTGATACATGAATGGAGGTTTCAGATTTTTTCACATTGGCAAATGATCTGATTTCCTTATGCCACCTTCCCGGTTCTGTCCTTTGCAAATATCTCACCTTGTTGATGTTGTGGGATTTTTTGGCCTTCTTGATTTCTTTTATGACCTGGCTTCTCAGTGACTTCCTCATCTGTGTATCCCCTGATGCAAACGCCTTCTGCCTATGCCGAATGAGGGCCTTAACTCTGTCAGTCATCCACGGTTTATCATTGCCATGTAAACGGACAGTCTTTCTTGGGAAAGATAGATCAATACCCTCATCGAGCACATGGTAGAAGGCATCTGCCTTAAACTGGACATCATTTGCATTGTAAACATCGGACCATGATTGGTCTTGAATCCATCTTCCGAACTGATTACTTACTCTAATACGCCGGTGCTCACTAATGACTTTCTGGTTTATTGGAAATTGATTGATTACTGTAAGCTGGAAGGCCGTAAAATTCCTGTTTGGCCATTCACAGAGTCAACATTCTAAAGAGCAATTGCATTAAAATGCGAAATAAGTAAATTAAATCTTTTGAAACTCGACCATTGTTTTCAATGTCACGGCTTTCTTTATGGTTTGTTTCCACTAAGGTATGAATCCCAAGGTGCACACAGCCTCCATTAGATTCGTTGATTGGATCGGCCTAGTTTTGGAAAATTCTTAAATAGAACACGCGTTGTTTACCACCATCAGTGCGGAGACAACGCAAGCACGATATCAGCAAACGAGCAGTCACATCGTATCTATGCGATATATCATTCGTTTGATAACTGAACCTTATACCATTGTTAGGGTCGTTGCCGTGTGATAAAGGCCCGAGCCGATGATATAGCTTGAAGATCATAACTGATATCAATTTGACGGTTTTAAGGAGTTTATACAATCCTTGCTAATGCCCTGCTAATGGAAAACACCTGTAAGAGTTTGTCACAATCACGTACGATGGGATCCGATATAACTGTAGACGATTGCAGGGTACAAGGAGCTATAAATATCACTGAGGAGACAGTTGAGCAGATCTTAAGTCAAGTTGATACCTTCATAATAACAATTGTGGTACCAATAATCTTAGGTCTAGGTCTTCTGATCAACTTGTTACTTTTGATTGTCTTTCTCCGCGTTCCCAGACTTAGATCAGAAACTGATGTGTACTTGGCACACTTGGCATTGTCTGATGTGATCTATTTGATTGTATGTTCTGCTCGCGATATATGGAGGTGTGTTGCTTCACCGTTGTTATGGGACGAGCCATTCAGCAGTTCTGCTGGATGTGTTCTTTATAACTTTGCATTCCAAACACCATTTGCCGCATCCATGGCGTTTGTCACTGTGGTATCATTTGAAAGATACCTCGCCCTGTGTCATCCAATCCAACATCTTAAGATACGCAGTCGGAGACGAACCTATAAAATGGTTGCAATCTGCTGGGGCATTGGAGTTGTGTTTGCCGTTCTAATAACTCTGAATTTCGCCAAGTACGGAGTTGAGTGTCTACGGTGGCCTGAAGAGGACACGTATATAGGACTCCCGTCTCATCGTGCATACTGTACTTATATATTTGATTGGACGGAGTACATTATCGAGCCTCTGATAAACCTTCCGTGGTGTATTGCAATGATTGGAAACGTCTACATGTATGCTCGCATCATCCACATGCTGAACAAACGCAAGGGTGTAAAAGCAGAAGGAAAATCTGTGAAAGCCAACTCAAAAGCGCGGGAGATCCGTAACCAAGTCGCAAAAATGTTGGTAGTCAACGGTATAGTGTTCTTCTTATGCCAGGCTCCTTTTGCTACGTTAAACCTTTCTGCGTGGATCTGCCAAATAGTGGGTATTGATAGTCCTTTAGATGAGGCATTCGGTGTACATATTGACTGGATGGTGCTTATCCCTTTAAGGATCAACACTATTGTTAATCCACTCATATACTGCGCGTTTAATTCACAATACAGAGCGGCATTTATCCAAGCGTTTAGATGCAACAGACGCCGTCAGGGGCAGCACTCGGCCAATCATCCTACTCATGTTAACAGGTATGCAGCACGAAGCGTCTGTTCTACGGAAACCGATAACACAAAACTATGAAAGAGTGGGGAGTGGTTGTTGCGTTGAAGATCTTCTTCTTCTTCTTCTAACTCGAGTTATGCCGCTCTAAATTATTCAGGACATCATCTAAGAGTGCAATAGACGCGCCTTGTTCTGTAGGGATAAACGCATGCCAGTACGAGCGGCCCGGATTATTCCAACGAACAATACGTATATGGCTATATTTAAACTACGGAATCATTAAAGGTACGTTAAGAGAAAACAATATATCTCATGACAACGGCTTTATAAGCAACAATCATGACTTATATTTTTTTTTTTCAAATGACTTCATACTCTTAAGTATGAATTTATTGGCATATTATGTCAAACTTATGACTTCTAATGATCATCATAATATACAAACTCATAAATATGAATCCCAAATTTTACAAATAATATGACCTTTTTGGCACAATTTATAACATAAACTGATTCACAACTATGTGGAATTGTGTTCTTTGCTTGGCTTAATTGCAGTTAAAATTGTACGCATTGTACATACAAAATACTGCGTAAGTGTTTTTAAGCCTAATTATAGTTACACGATGTTATATAAATTAAACACGGATTAACTATTCGCCCTGGCGCTTTGCTATTTTGCTTGGGCGCTCTACTATTTCAGGAGATTCAGTTTTGTAGTAGCATTGGTAACTAAACTAGTAGGAGAAAACAGCTGTAATACAACAAAACAGCCCCGTCAAACTATACTTAATTGCCCAAGCAAAATAGCAAGAGGCCCCGAGAGTAATAAGGGTTTCTTACTCTATTTTGCCGTTTGACAAAAAAGGCATATAATTATGAATGGGAATAAAAGAGTAGTGGCTCGTTCTTAAACGGTTTTAAACGGCCGTTTAAGAACTCGCCGCTATCCTTTTATTCCCTTAATTATGCTCATGAGTGTTATTGTTATTGGGTATATACCCGCTCCCTCATACTGCTTTAAATCATACTACTGACGTCATCGTATTTTGTTAAGTATAAAAGACACGATGCATGAAAAATGGCCTTTTTAAGCTTTAAAACTCGCTTTGTCACACAAGTTTTTAACTTGACACTGTCACACAAGCTTTTAAACTCACATTGTCACAAAGGCTTTTAAACTCGCATAGGCACTGCCATAGCAAGCCTTTTACAACTTGCATTACTGTTGTACTACCAGTAACTAAATAAAAAATGACTACATAAAAATGACGGAGCTCAAACTGGGCCCAAGCCCAGCCCAGGTTTAGAAAAGGCACTTATATATATAATGTTGCGTTGTATTTACGGTCATAGCCGGTTTCTTAGTTTTCCATTTTAATTTAATGAAGTCAAACTGAGGCTGGTTTCCTTTTTACCTTTACAATAAAAAATTACAGGATTTTTAAATAGGAATCAAAGAATTGACGAACAGTCTTGTAACAAAGCATTTCACCTGTAGATTTGAAAAACCGATTAAAAGGTAGCCACACATTGTCAACAGTTCATCTGAACGTGTGATTAGGCCACGCCATTATGTCATCATGGCGCGTGACGAGGCAATTTGGTATATGGAAACCCTCATTCGTCAAACTCTGGCAGAAACCCGCCGATGGTTTGAAAATTCACACGATTGTTGAGCAAATCTATTAGCGTAAACTACATGCAACACTAGAAGTGAAACATCAGGTTTAAAGTCACTTGGAAATAGAATTTTTTTTTCTTTCAAACATAAGAGTATATGCTTACGAACAATAAAACAATTTGTTTAGTAATTGTTTAACGCGATTTATATGTTTAAAAAATATATAAAGTTGTTTGGGGGCTGACTCCGCCTACCCCTTTTGTGACGTCAATCGAGGCAGACTTTGCCTGCAATGCGTATAGTAAACACACGTGCAAAGTACATGTACGTCCAAGTCGTGAGTTGGTACGTTTCAAAAAGTGTTTTTCTGCATTCAGCAGCAATACACCTGGTCGGCATTGCCGGTAAAAAAAAACAATCTCTTTTTTAAACGTACAAACTCACGACTTGGTCCGTACATGTACTTTGCAATTGTGTTTACTCTACGCATTACAGGCAAAGTCTGCCTCGATTGACGTCACGAACAGCGCCCTCTCGGGTCGGAGTCTACTCTTAAATTTGTAAATAACATAAGAACTGATTTTTTAAAACCTAAGTTAACTGTTTATTCATATTCCACTCATCAAAACACATAATTTATATTAATGATAACAGCTTTATTTTGAAAAAAATACCACTTCCAGGTGACTATAAGACTTTAAGTATTCGTGTAAAGCGCCTCTCTTGACAAGTAGCAGTTTCAGGATGTCAAGACGGTGGTGAAAACACGTTTTTTTTCAACTTCTCTCTTAGATTGATACATCTTACACAGTTTCGCAAGATAAATCATAAACTTTGTTGTTTTAAAGTAGAAAAAGGTGAATGTAACACTCAGACAAAGCATCATTTTAAAGCGAATAATAAGGGTCTTGAATCACCATAAAATAAAAACTGTGACATTAGAATGTCTATTACTTCTGCTGAACGATGGATACTCTTTTTTCGGACCCATAGTAGTCTAGTCACACATAGACGGCGACAGAGGGGGCTGGCAACGTAACAAACTTGTAAACCTGTCATTCGACAGAAACAAGTAGAACTTGAAACTTTGCATGACTGAGAAAGTTGAGACTTAAATTTCTGCCTCGATTACATTTGGTGCTGCCGCAAAACTTACTACAGGTTTAAGATTGTTGATAAAAATGGAACTTACCTTGATCTCGGAGAGGTGTTCAGGCAGACGGATGTCTTTCATTTCGGGGAAGGCTGGGAGCAGTGTCCCTAGCTTGGAGCGGGGAGAATAAGCAACAGACTGTCTCGGCTGTTCCTTACGGGTCATCTCAGTTGGTGTGCTGTGGGTTTTAAAAATGAGAAGAAAATTAGAAGAGTGATGACCACGATCTCTATTTATAATGAATGGATAGCGGGAGTAGTTAAGGTAGACTCTCGGGTACACTTTGACCTTTGCCCTAGAGGACAATGAGAGGTCAAACTGTACCCAAAATAGGGTAGAAATATGGAACACTTTGCCCTTTGCCCTAGAGGACAATGACAGGTCAAACTGTACCCAAAATGGGTAGAAATATGGAACACTTTGCCCTTTGCCCTATAGAACAATGAGAGGTTAAACTGTACCCAAAATAGGGTATAATTATGGAACACTTTAAGTTGACCTTCCTTCAGAGAGGTTAAACTGTGCCCGAAATGGGTTAAAAACAGTTAAAATGTATCGCTGTGGTGCAATGCATAGGTAGTGTGTGTGTGTATT
Source organism: Asterias rubens (assembly GCF_902459465.1). Taxonomy (NCBI): domain Eukaryota; kingdom Metazoa; phylum Echinodermata; class Asteroidea; order Forcipulatida; family Asteriidae; genus Asterias; species Asterias rubens. The sequence continues at coordinate 5,412,255 of NC_047075.1, forward strand.
GGTATAGCAGTTGACAGGGGAATCCCCAAACAAAGAGTCGCGTGTGGGAATGACGTTGCAGTATGACTGGTCAGTGCTGGTAGGGAATAATATCCTCTGACAAAGAGGGCGTGTGGGAATGACGTTGCTGTTTTACTGAATGGTTGAAGGAAATATTCCTATTGATCCGTTGAAGATGACGTTGAAGTATTATTAGTTAGGGTTATACATTGTATAAATTCCACCCGCATAGCCCATTGACTTATAAATATTATTTTCGTTGAATTATCATAACATCATAACTTTGGTCAGTTGTACGGTCATCATGTCTGCAGGAAAACATCATCGTTCGATAGCATCTTCAAGGGTTGAGCCAATGTGTAGCGGGTTGCGTTATCTGCGTCAACAAAACCAAACAGAGGACAGTTGTCCGCGATTAGTTCATTTATCTACACGATTAACGGAAAAATACGATGACCCAACAGTCTGTCAAAAGTCATGGGAAAAGCTTGTATTTGGGTGGGAGTGTAACGGTTTGTTTATACAAAGGGTAAATAAACCAGTAGCCACGATTACAGGTGGTGGTGCAATGTGTGACGTCATGGGAGAGAATAGCTTTTAGGAGATAATCTCCGGGACTAAGCGGGCGCCTGCGAATGGCTATGAATGAGGAAGTTAATCCTTCAATCGATAGTATTGTATTGATCAATTCACTCAATCAACTATACGTGGGCCCTATATATAACGTCTATCATAAGATGTGTTGCAATCTACCGAGCTTTGCTTATACTTAGCTGTAGGTCTAAAACAGGAGAATACTATAATGAAACACACAATCTGATGAGACGGGCGTGTTATTAAAATCAGTTGGGGTGTTTATTTAATAATTTGTGTTTATCGGAGTATATTACCTCGTGAACATCTCAGAATACAGGACTAAGTTTACTTCCGTACATCGGAGTACCAGGCAATACAAGATGAATGCAATGCAGATCATAAAGGAGGGTGCGTGGGGGTTTTTGTTCGATACATGTGCCAACATGACGTTAGTTTCGGTTAAATTTACTGTAAATATCGAGTATCTTACTCAGTCGATGGGCAATTGGCGGTGTATGTAAGTCAGACTGTTTTACGCAATGGAACGACTGTTCCAAAATTATCCTTTAAAGTCCATGGAGTGTTAACTATTCTCCCAAAACAGATTGAAGAAGCTAAGTTATCATTAATCTTGTCCAACAAATTGTAAGTTCTTACATATCCAAGCTACATGTATGTATACACACACAAAGTAGGCGTACATACAGTTACATCCAATGAACACAACTTGTTAGTCCTCAAAACATCGTTGTAGCCTGCACACATACCAAGGAAGCAGGTTCAGTACCCTAGGTTTAATGAACTATCGATCGATGCCTCCCCTTCCTGTGAGAGTTGTGACTAAAGAGTATCACTCAGATAACTTATTTGCAAGTTTGTTGGCCCCCTAGACATCCATGCACAACACACGTTTTATAGACTAAACAACCATCCCTCCTATAACTCTGTGTTGTGGAACGTTCAATTCGATTCTTTTGAATGGAATATTTCGGCAAAGTGAAATCTTTGAGGTTTCATTCCCAGTTTGTTAAGATAGAAAAAACACTCACACCAATATCGTACTACCATTCATTGCATTAAACTGCTTTATTACGACAGATCGATGGGAAAACAAGTACATCCCTTCGTTTAGTGTACAAACAAATCTAACCCGAACATTTACCAGTTTTAGGCCTAGATTGTTTGTTTTCCACAAGTTTATCACAAAAAGTATTAATTAACTACTTGGTCCATCAAGACTCTTTTAGTTGTGCATCATTACGATTAACATGAGAAATAAACTCACAAAAATCAGATGACATGCATGACGATCACACGTTTTTTGCACTTTATGTTTTTTGACGGTATCATAGTAAGTTCATTGATCTAAGCCTCTTTCTCAATACTTCTTAACTAAGTTGCAATACTAATGCTTGTTTTCGAAGTAAAAATACATTCGAGCATTAAACAATGATTTATACACGCACACAAACGACTGAGTTGTCACAAACCTTTACCCGCAACAAGGGAACCGTAAAACAAATTAACCATTGCGTCACTCATCAAGAGTCCCCTTTTAACAAGACATATACTATTTTGTACACAAACAATACAAGAGTTGCCAATGTTTGATGGAACCGGCTGTTAAAATTAATACGAAAACACCTTGTTTTCACTAAATGCAGTAGGCCCCCCTACTTTCTTAGACAAAATTGACTTCGCCTTTGTATTGAGAGAACAAGTCTGGGTAATAAAACAAACCAAATGACTGGAACAAATAACGAATATCGAAACACATATTAATAACAATTTTTATTTACAAACAATATTGATGTTAGGTAACCACAGAGAGATTGTTTGTCCGAGTAGGGAGAAACTGTGGATAAAGCGCCTTCAGTCCATTTTAACCCCCATGGCCTCAATATCCAATAAGGAAATGACTATGTCTTGTCCTTGAGTCCTTTTCCCCGCAGATATACCGCCCTTTATTCTGCCTCATTCACCAATTAATTACTTGTTTGCTCTCCATCTTTTCATCAACTTTGAGTTTGTCTTTTGTGCTCCCATCCTCCTGTGGTGAAACCAGCCCCTTCACTCTAAGCCTTGTCACAACCTTCTTTGTTTATCGTTTGCTTTTTCTGTGTGCTTTCATATCTTTCCACGTGACTGCTTCTGTCCTATACCTGATTACGTGTGTGTGTTGTATTTTCATTATAGTGGGGCGGCATAGCTAACCTATCGTGCATTTTGTGATAAAAGCATCAAATTTGGCACAGATGTAGAGAATAGTATTCTGAACAAAACTGGATATTGGGCTTTAAAATTCCTAAAGTCACTTTTTAAAGATGTAAAAATACATAAATATGGAAACAAATAAACAAATAAGTAACGATACTAATCAATCAATCAATAAATCAATAAATTGTGTATGAATAAATCAATAATCAACTAAATAAATATAAAAATATATGAATAAAATGAGTTTTTCGATCAAAACAAACAAATAATCAACTAAATAAATTACGTGTGATGTGTTTAAAATGTTATCAACTTTGTTTAAAATGAGTTTTTCGATCAAACCAAACAAATAATAGTAAACAAAAGTACGTGTGATGTGTTTCAAATGTTATCAACTTTGTTAGTATAAATGACGTAATACAACAAAACCTAGCATATTTTGGTAATTATTGCGTCACATCTCTGCTTTCGGTGTCTTTTTTTTCATATCTAAACAACAGATTACTGTTGTATACATTCAGAGTTTGTATGTGTTTAATTTTCTTAGCTAATGATTTTAAACTTAGAAGTTATTGTGCGGTAATTTTGTTATTTACAAGTAATTTTAAGATTTTTTCCTGTGACGAATGTCATGAACTATTTTCGAGGTGTAAAAATCGTAACCGCCATCTAGCCCGCCATGTTGTTATCAAACCACAACAGTGGTGAATGCGGTAAAAATGTTTGCTCAAATCGACATTAAGCTTTTGCAGACATATGCAAAGTCAGCATGTGCCTCAAATTGGCCACATGACTTCAACCTGACACCAAATACACCCTAAGAACCAAAATATATTTGGCGGTGATGTCAGAAACTTATATATATTACGTCACGAAGGTGAATGAAGTTAAAGTGCAGAAATTCAACATGAAAGGAACTAACTAGACGGTGAAATTCAAAGATAATTTGGATATTCATGATCCGTCAGACATTCTTGGAAACTTTACACATTTTTGTGTTTGAAAGTCTTTTAGACACACTGTACACTGACCCTACACCTTAAGATCTCGTCCGCACTCCGCATAGTATAATTACTTTACTGTTCAGAGTTAAATTACTCCATACAATACATTCGATGCCAAGGATCATCTGACAGATGGGCGGGTTCTTTTTTTAGCCAAGAGCAACAACCCTACTACCAATTCTCAATATGACAGTTTGAAAATCAATGTGACCCCACACATTGCTGTGCCTGAGGGGAAAACAATCGTCAGAAACATGACATTTTGGGAGGTTTTTGAAAGAATGGACAAATTTGAATTAAAATAAAGATTAATTATGTTGCCCCTGCGCCATCGTTACTGCAAAAGCGAATATTGGTCAACACAAACGCTGGGACTCGATAAGCAAGGTTCTCTACTACAAAAGGTTCTTGCCTAGTCAATTCCACACTATTTAATTGGTATTTCCGCTTGTTGGTGTGATATTGTTTCCATTTTGATTGTTGGGAAGTCCTTATCAATACTATGACGAGAAATTGTCACGTTCGTAGACGTAACGTTGACTTGGTACCATGGTTCGGCGGGACCTTTTCCCCCACGGTGCCGTGATAAAGAGCCCCCTACTTTAGGCACCCGCTTCGTCTTTTTATTTATGTCTCTTTATTCACTTAAATAATTATATTTTAAGTTAAATTTAAACAACAAACGGATAATAAACACAGAATCATTGGATAACAAATCAATACATATTTTGTATTTCTTTACCTTTATTTAAAACCATGCACGTAGGTATAATGAAATACTATAAGGAGGAACAGTTATGTAATATTACTTCTAACACAAACTACGATTGTATTCATTCAGTTGTTTGATCGTGGAGTCAATCAGTTTGGATAAGTCATCAAAAACCGCTGAATGAAATAGACGAGCAACGTCCTCTGGATCCTCTTTCCATCCGTTAAGGATGTCTTGAATCATTGAGTTTGGATCCTCCTCACTCGATTCAGTTATTCTTAGGAAAGAGATCATAACACAAAGAATGTCTAAAACAGTATCTACTTGAACAGACTCCTTCACTTTTTCGTAATGTTCATCTACATAATCGTAGAGTCGGCACTCCGGAGGCACTCCAAAAAATAAACATTCATGTTCAGCTTGACTCGCCCAGTTCTTCTCGCATCCTTCACATGCACGTTGGGTTTGCTCGTAGTACGTGAAACGGAGTATCTCGTTGGCGACGATTTTAGTCAGGATTATTTTGATCACCATTCTGAATGATGGGGAGTCCTTCTTCGTGCCATAGCTCTCGATCGGAGAGGCAACCAAGCCTGTCCACAGCTGCAGCAAGGATATCAGACGGAGTTGAATCGACCATTCTTCTCTGCTCGCGCTGGACAGGCTTGGTTGAGGCGGCATAACACAAAATTTAATAACAATCGTGCATTTTGTGATAAAAGCAAGGGATTTGGGATATAGGTCAATTAATATGGTACAAAAATATTTGGATATTGGGCCATTTCAATTTCTGCCCGTAGTGGCTTTGGCGGCCATTTTAAAAAATGGCCGCCAAAAGCCACTTTTATCTCTATTTTTAATGCAAAACCTACTTAAATGTGAGCTTCTTTGAGGCTATGATACTGTTGAACTGGTCTGCAAAGGTAGTGGCAACTATTAACAAGTGACTATGTACTTCCTTTAGAAGGAGGGGTCAATTTGGCAGCCATCTTTCAAAATGGCCGCCAAAAGCCACTTTTGTCTCTATTATTATGCAAATCTTCTTAAGGTGAGCTTCTATGAGGCTACGATACTGGTCTGCAAAGGTGTTGGCAACTATTAATAAGTGACTGCGCACTTTGTACGGTAGAGGAGTCATTTTGGCGGCCCTTTTTTTCAATATGGCCGCCAATATGGCCGCCAAAATGGCCGCCAAAAGCCATTTTTTTGCACTATATTATTATACAAAATCTTCTTAAATGTGAGCTTCTATGCGGCTACAAAATTGTTTAACTGGTCTGCAAAGGTGTTGGCAACTATTAATAGGTGACGACGTACCTTCTTTAGATAGAGGGGTAAATTTGGCAACCATTTTTCAAAATGGCCGCCAAAAGCCACTTTTGTCTCTATAGTATTGTGCAAAATCTTTTTAAATGTGAGCTTCTACGAGGCTACAACACTGGTCTGCAAAGGTGTTGGCAACTATTAATAAGTGACTGCGCACTTTGTACGGATAGAGGAGTCATTTTGGCGACCAATTTTCAAAGTGGCCGCCAATATGGCCGCCAAAAGCCAATGTTGTCTCTATATCATTATGCAAAATCTTCTTGAAAGTGAGCTTCTATGCGGCTACGAAACTATTTAACAGGTCTGCAAAGTTGTTGGCAACTATCAATAAGTAACTACACACTTTGTACAAGCAGATAGAGGTGTCAAGCAGTTAGTTCCATGTCATTTGACACAGAGCTCTGCCACGTCTTACTGGTCGGCAAACTGAAGTGGGCCCACCCTCAATTATTCTGATACACCTCATGACCCAGTTTGCATCTTCCTATCTCTCCAAACGGCCAAATCACCTCAGCCTGTGCCTCCCCAATACGATGCTGATCCCGATGCTGACTCTCCTCATCAGTTCCTCACTTGACAGCCTGTCAGCCAGAGACGCCCCACACATCCACCTGATAATTCTCACCTCTGCTCGTTCCATCTGCTGGATGTGCCCCACCCCCATGGGCCATGTTTCGCAGCCGTACACCATGAAGCTTCAGTCATCACAGGTCGTGTATTACCTGGCCCATCATCTTCAGGGGCTGCGCCGTTGGTGTCAATTTTTTTTCTCCATCCACTCCTCATGCGTGATGTCAATGCTGCACCCAGCATGTCACCCAGTTAGCTCATACATGTCGCCGCAGACCTCTGGACCCGCTTCTCTCTTCCTCACGCTGTGAACTATCACCCCGACATCTCTTACAGGAGAACGTGACGCTGGCAGCATGAAGACTACCATCACGCCACCCTTCCCACACACACCACAAGGCCATACACCAGAGCTTGTCATTGACCCATCCCTGACTTGACTAACCCTCACCTTGGTCTTCCCAGCACTGATCTTCAGACCCAGAAAATCTCTCCATGTTGCCATCTTTGCCTGTAACTGCTCTCTTGTCTCTGCTATAAGAACCAGGTCGTCCGCCATGTCCCAGGCAACTCGGCTCACGTCTTTGTGACACCACATCTAAACAGTAGCAAGCATCAGGGGGCTCAGTACCGAGCCCTGATAACAACCTTCACCTTAAAACTCCTACTATCCCCTGTGCCTGTCCTCGCCACCGTACTAGCACCAAAGCACAACATCATCACAGCTCTTGTCAGCCATTCCTTCCCAACCCGCTTCCTTGGTACCCAGTCAAAAGCCTTCTCAAGATAAACAAATCTGAGGTATAGCGTCTTATTCCTGGCCAGAAATTGTTCCTGCATGGCAATGACAATGGCATCAGTAGTTCCTCTCCCGGCATAAAGCCAAACTGCATCTCATCAATCTCCACCTGCTTCTTCAGCCATACCTCATGTACTCTCTCCCACACATTCATCGCCTGATCCAGGATCTTGATTGCTCTGAAAGAGCCACACTCCAAAGGGTCACCCTCGCCATGAACAGGGGAACCAAGATGTTGTGCTGCAAATCTGTGGGAATGTGTCATTCTGCCAAAATGCCGTCAACCACTATAAGCTGACACCTGTAGAGGCCTTCAACTTCTCACCAACTATGACACTCCGGATAGACCAGCGGCCTTCCCAGATTTGGTGAGCTTCAGAGGAGGCAAAAAGGACCCTCCACACTCCACTTTCCACCTCCCTGTCTCACTCATTCTCCACATTGAGCAACCGCTCTGTGTATTTTCTCAACACCTGCTGGTGACGGATAGTGAAGGTCACTATCCGTCACCATGCTACAATTGTCATTATTGACACCGTTCGCACCAGTCACAGTCACATCCTGCCGCTCCTTGCCATCTGCTTGGCAATCTTAAAGAAGTGCATTATATCCTCACCACTCTGTAGATCCGCTGCAAACTCCCTTCTCTTGGCATCGTGTGCCATCCACACCTGTCTCTGTGATATCGGCTTTGCCTCGAGAATGGAGCACTGACCTCCTAGTAAGAGATTGCAGACCATGTTCAGAGTGTGCAACATGCTAAGAAAATGGTTAAGAACAGTTCAAAGGTTTCATCAGAGAATGTCTTATGGAAAGGTCAAACCTTCAACGATGTGATCCATCCAGTAAGCTGAAGCTGTTTAACGCTTTACTAAACCAACCACCATGAGCGGAAAGCAGCAGATAACTTCACTTAAATCTGACCTGGCACTCTTCTCGCTCAGTTGCTCTATATTGACTGTCAGAATAGATACGGAAACCTGGAAGAATTTTGTTGACACGAGAACCAAGCATTTCTCCAGCACTCTATGGTGGCAGAAACCTGTATCTATGTACCAAAAGTGATCTTCTTGTGTGCTTGGAACAATTTAGTGAGGAACACTCTGAAGCCCCTATGACTAGCAGCGTAGTTCTTGATGGATCAGTTATCATACTGATGATAAGGCCTGCTGCAGCTATTAAGGACTTTGAGAAATATACAAACAATACCTTCAATTACAAACATTTACCTCACAGTTTCATAAAGCGTCACGTGTCGATCTGGTATCGCATATATTGACAATTTCCTGATAGGTACAGCTAGAGCAAAGCGTGAGAAGGGCATACGCAGACGTGCAGTTGCAGAAACTGCCATACCAAGAATTTGCAAGAACGTCTTCGTGTAGACAGCATCAAGACAGAGCTCTTTAGATTCCTGTCTCATGCTTCTCAATCCAGCACTTCCTTTCACCAGATGGGGCTGGACCGAGACAGATGATGGTCTGTTTGAACCGTATTGGAAAACACTACCAGATGCCTCCCAAGCCTGCTATGAACTCGTAAGATAAACCTGCAACACAAGGTTGTGTGGAGAAAAGTGCACATGCTTCATATCTGCATTTGAATGCACAGACGTGTGTGTGGAATTTGAAGGGGCCTTGCTGACAAGTTGATTTGAACTGACCACAATGGGAGATCGTAGCTTCAATATTTCCATCATGGTTGTGAGCCCCTATGGCCGAATAATAGTACAGCAATCCCGACATCGAAATTTTTAGTTGATAATGACTAGTGAACCATTTTTTAGGTTCTTGAGAAACAATCATAATATTATTGCACTGATCTTAACATAACTTATGAGTTAAAGGGGTGTTAATATTTTAAAAAAAATTGCAATTTTTAATTTAATTGGATAAAAAGGATAGGTTTATCATTCCAGAGCTTTTTGCTGAGTTTTTTATTTTGCTGTGTTTTTATTATGTGAAAAAGACGATTGCAAAATGGAAGAATTTGATGACAAGTTGCTAAATACCCCCCTTAAAGATGCAACATACCCCTTTAATATGATTTTAACAATTAAACAATCATTTCAGAAGATGTTAAGTACCTTTTAATGACATTAGTAAATGCTGGTGTTGATTTGTATGCAAACATGCCCCTAAAACGGGTATTTGGCGGTCTTTTTTGGTGAAAAGTGGCCAAATGCCCCTTTAAGATGCAAAATGCCCCTTTAATGTGCTTTTAACATTGCTTAAATTATTACACAATCATTTCAGAAGATGATAAGTGCCTATTAATGACATTTGTAAATTCTGGTGTTGATTTCTTAGCCAATATGCCCATAAAACAGTAGTATTTGGCGGCCATTTTTCAAAATGGCCGCCACGGCCCCTAGGGACGGAATTTGCGATGGCCCAATATCCAGTTTTGTTCAGAATACTATTCTCTACATCTGTGCCAAATTTGATGCTTTTATCACAAAATGCACGATAGGTTAGCTATGCCGCCCCAATGAAAATACAACACACACACGTAATCAGGTATAGGACAGAAGCAGTCACGTGGAAAGATATGAAAGCACACAGAAAAAGCAAACGATAAACAAAGAAGGTTGTGACAAGGCTTAGAGTGAAGGGGCTGGTTTCACCACAGGAGGATTGGAGCACAAAAGACAAACTCAAAATTGATGAGAAGATGGAGAACAAACATGTAATTAATTGGTGAATGAGGCAGAATAAAGGGCGGTATATCTGCGGGGAAAAGGACTCAAGGACAAGACATAGTCATTTCCTTATTGGATATTGAGGCCATGGGGGTTAAAATGGACTGAAGGCGCTTTATCCACAGTTTCTCCCTACTCGGACAAACAATCTCTCTGTGGTTACCTAACATCAATATTGTTTGTAAATAAAAATTGTTATTAATATGTGTTTCGATATTCGTTATTTGTTCCAGTCATTTGGTTTGTTTTATTACCCAGACTTGTTCTCTCAATACGAAGGCGAAGTCAATTTTGTCTAAGAAAGTAGGGGGGCCTACTGCATTTAGTGAAAACAAGGTGTTTTCGTATTAATTTTAACAGCCGGTTCCATCAAACATTGGCAACTCTTGTATTGTTTGTGTACAAAATAGTATATGTCTTGTTAAAAGGACAAAAGGGGACTCTTGATGAGTGACGCAATGGTTAATTTGTTTTACGGTTCCCTTGTTGCGGGTAAAGGTTTGTGACAACTCAGTCGTTTGTGTGCGTGTATAAATCATTGTTTAATGCTCGTATGTATTTTTACTTCGAAAACAAGCATTATTATTGCAACTTAGTTAAGAAGTATTGAGAAAGAGGCTTAGATCAATGAACTTACTATGATACCGTCAAAAAACATAAAGTGCAAAAAACGTGTGATCGTCATGCATGTCATCTGATTTTTGTGAGTTTATTTCTCATGTTAATCGTAATGATGCACAACTAAAAGAGTCCTGATGGACCAAGTAGTTAATTAATACTTTTTGTGATAAACTTGTGGAAAACAAACAATCTAGGCCTAAACTGGTAAATGTACGGGTTAGATTTGTTTGTACACTAAACGAAGGGATGTACTTGTTTTCCCATCGATCTGTCGTAATAAAGCAGTTTAATGCAATGAATGGTAGTACGATATTGGTGTGAGTGTATTTTCTATCTTAACAAACTGGGAATGAAACCTCAAAGATTTCACTTTGCCGAAATATTCGATTCAAAAGAATCGAATTGAACGTTCCCTTGATATGTAAAAACACAGAGTTATAGGAGGGATGGTTTTTTATTCTATAAAACGTGTGTTGTGCATGGATGTCTAGGGGACCTACAAAAACTTGCAAATAAGTTATCTGAGTGATACTCTTTAGTCACAACTCTCACAGGAAGGGGAGGCATCGATCGATAGTTCATTAAACCTAGGGTACTGAACCTGCTTCCTTGGTATGTGTGCAGGCTACAACGATGTTTTGAGGACTAACAAGTTGTGTTCATTGGATGTAACTGTATGTACGCCTACTTTGTGTGTGTATACATACATGTAGCTTGGATATGTAAGAACTTACAATTTGTTGGACAAGATAATGATAACTTAGCTTCTTCAATCTGTTTTGGGAGAATAGTTAACACTCCATGGACTTTAAAGGATAATTTTGGAACAGTCGTTCCATTGCGTAAAACAGTCTGACTTACATACACCGCCAATTGCCCATCGACTGAGTATATACTCGATATTTACAGTAAATTTAACCAAAACTAACGTCATGTTGGCACATGTATCGAACAAAAACCCCCACGCACCCTCCTTTATGATCTGCATTGCATTCATCTTGTATTGACTGGTACTCCGATGTACGGAAAGTAAACTTAGTCCTGTATTCTGAGATGTTCACGAGGTAATATACTCCGATAAACACAAATTATTAAATAAACACCCCAACTCATTTTAATAACACGCCCGTCTCATCAGATTGTGTGTTTCATTATAGTATTCTCTTGTTTTAGACCTACAGCTAAGTATAAGCAAAGTTCGGTAGATTGCAACACATCTTATGATAGACGTAATATATAGGGCCCACGTATAGTTGATCGAGTGAACTGATCAATACAACACTATCGATTGAAGGATTAACTTCCTCATTCATAGCCATTCGCAGGCGCCCGCTTAGTCCCGGAGATTATCTCCTAAAAGCTATTCTCTCCCATGACGTCACACATTGCACCACCACCTGTAATCGTGGCTGCTGGTTTATTTACCCTTTGTATAAACAAACCGTTACACTCCCACCCAAATACAAGCTTTTTCCCATGACTTTTGACAGACTGTTGGGTCATCGTATTTTTCCGTTAATCGTGTAGATAAATGAACTAATCGAGGACAACTGTCCTCTGTTTGGTTTTGTTGACGCAGATAACGCAACCCGCTACACATTGGCTCAACCCTTGAAGATGCTATCGAACGATGATGTTTTCGTGCAGACATGATGACCGTACAACTGACCAAAGTTATGATGTTATGATAATTCAACGAAAATAATATTTATAAGTCAATGGGCTATGCGGGTGGAATTTATACAATGTATAACCCTAACTAATAATACTTCAACGTCATCTTCAACGGATCAATAGGATTTATTTCCTTCAACCATTCAATAAAACAGCAACGTCATTCCCACACGCCCTCTTTGTCAGAGGATATTATTCCCTACCAGCACTGACCAGTCATACTGCAACGTCATTCCCACACGCGACTCTTTGTTTGGGGATTCCCCTGTCAACTGCTATACCAATACACACACACCCCACCTATGCATTGCACCACAGCGATACATTTTAACTGTTTTTAACCCATTTCGGGCACAGTTTAACCTCTCTGAAGGAAGGTCAACTTAAAGTGTTCCATAATTATACCCTATTTTGGGTACAGTTTAACCTCTCATTGTTCTATAGGGCAAAGGGCAAAGTGTTCCATATTTCTACCCATTTTGGGTACAGTTTGACCTCTCATTGTCCTCTAGGGCAAAGGGCAAAGTGTTCCATATTTCTACCCTATTTTGGGTACAGTTTGACCTCTCATTGTCCTCTAGGGCAAAGGTCAAAGTGTACCCGAGAGTCTACCTTAACTACTAGCGGGCTGGCCTATGTGTGTGCACAGGCCCATGAAGTCACCGTGTGCCATTTTGAAACACCCCAAAAGCTGTTGAATGCACATAACGGGTATACAAAATACCCCAATGTTTTTTTTATGCACACTTTGCAGGTATATTAAAAACAACAAGTTTTCGGCAGAAAATCCCCTAAAATAAACAATAGCGAACAATAAAATATCGATTTTTTCCAACAAACATGGTAGTATCTGTTTTTGCAGTTTATTGCTGCATAAGAAAGCATCTTTCAAAATAATGTTGGCAAAAAACAACACCACAACACAAGATTGTTTGCATATAATGTGCAGTTTTGGGTGTTTCAAAATGGCGACAGTGGTGACTTCAATGAACGTATACTCAACCCGCTATCCAGTCAGTATAATAGAGATCAGTGGTGATCACCCAGTCAGCCGGTATTAGCATAATGTCAATGTGAGACTGTTTTGGGGCACTAGGTGGCAGCAGATTTACAGAGAAGCACCCTGTGTTGCAGCCTGAACATCTGACGTCACAATTCGAGGCTCGTGAATAACGCCAGAGACCTGCCTCCAAATCGGCGTGTACTTTCACCTTTAATAACCTCATTCATTTCACAGTGCCCTGCTTGTGGAGTGGGTCACTTGGGGTGACCTGAGGTGCATGCCGTCACCACGAGAGGGCGAGTGTGATCGTTCGAGTAGCTCTTGTCAGGGGCTCACCCGGGTGAGCACTGCAGGGTCGGCCCAGGGAAGCTAAACGAACCCACCCAAAGATACGCGGTCACATTCTACTGCGGAAGTGACAGCAGTGTACTGTTTGGGCATGTATGGAAAGCTCATGTCACTGCATGTATCATTGTACCCAATGGAATCACCGGAATAAGGGACCTGTCTTCATCCTTGTGGATAAAGACAGGGGCCCAGTCTTATACAGGGTGTTTTCATTTAGCTTTCTTGGATCGACCCCGCGGTGCTCATTCGGCTGAGCCTCTGACAAGAACTAATCGAACGATCACTCACCCTCTCGTAGTGACGTCATGCACCTTGCGGCAGCCCCAAGTTATTATTATTATTATTATTTATTCGACCAATACAAGGTACAACAAACAAGTTACAATAGCACAAGACAGAACATTAACGGAAAAAAAAAAACAATTATAAAAAAGCAAGAAGTAGTAAGGAAAATAAATACAGAATTAAATAAAGGACAATTAATAAAATAGCCAAGTGCCCCACTCCATAATCAATGCACTTGGGGCTGACCCGGGTGAGCACCTGGAATTATGTCAAAGCTATTCTGTCGTACAGGGGGGCAGACGGGGTCGACCCAGGGAAGCTAATCGAACGCACCCCCAGTAAGATCGTTCGGCCCCAGCGCCTTCCCGTAACCAAAGCACGCTCATTATTTAATGCCCAGTCCCATCATGCATCACACTCAAACTGCATGCATGACGTACTTCCTGAACAAGAATCTGCACCAGCTGATATAGCCCATCCCAGCGGTCCTGGATAAATAAATGGTGCTGTAATTTTGCTGTATCAAGGCAGTCGCATTATTCGCTCCGGAAAGACGCCGCTGTAAACCCACCCGTATACCCTGTGCGTGGTGCGTGCGGTCACACCGCATGACCCACCCGTATACACACTGTCACATCGTACGATACTGTGCACACAAGTCACTCGTACCACTAACCGCATGCGGAGGCCGTCAGGTCGACACGGCCGACGCATGCGGATAGTGTACGGGGGCGTCGTGTCGTGCGATGTTACGTACAGTGAATACGGGTGGGTTTTTTATATAAATCTTTTATGTTCGTTTTTATGGTAAATTTGTTATATGATCAGTTGTTTGATATTAAAATTTTCATGTAGATTAATAAACGGTGAAAAAACAAGTGATTAAGTTTTAGGGGAATTCGTTGTTTTCTTAAGAAGATATTTGTATTATTTCACTTTATTAAATAATTATTTGTATATTTAAAATTCAAAGATATTGCCCGTCATGCAGTAAAGGGCATAAAAAATCCCCCTGATGTACAACAATATTATTATTGTGATGGGTAAAAATAGTTTCGTGTCCGTTATGCTTAAGATAGCACTTTATTTTTGCTGATAAAACTAACACCTCCAAAAGTCAGGAACAGAGTGAAACAACAGTTGTTATAACCTCCCATCTATACTTACAGACTGAACAATACCCCCTCCCGGTCCCCATTCTGCCAAAGCCCCTCCCACCCACCACCAACCCATCCTGACCAACCTACGAGCCCACTTACTGATGGGTAATGCTTTCCACAATACATAATCAATAAGTAAACTACACACACGGCATAACAAGTCGCGGGGTAGTTTGCACTAAATCCACAAACCATGGCAACCCGTTTCCAAGTCCAAAGAATGCCTGATGAAAAGAGCAGTATGTCAACACATACTCCAGAAGGAGAGTGACTTCTGTCCTTAGGGTGAGGGTCTGCCACAGTCAAACATTCCTAACTAGAGATGAAATCTAACCGTAGCAACCATTCAGCGACAAATCGTAAATGAAGACATTAGACACTATTGGTAATAGACCCTTCCCGTGAAATACTAAAAATGTAAATTGCACATAGCGCATGCGCACTAACGTTTTGGTTGGCAAAATGAGGGAACATCGCGCTGTTTTGTACACGGCTAATGGGTGCGTGACGCAGACGCGATTGCGCGTCTGCTTAGTGCACAACTATGGTGTTTGCCAACCAACAGGGTCTGTACGCATGCGTGAATGTAATTAGCATATTTCAAGGGAAGGGTCCATTGTCAAAGACTGGTCTTCACATTTGGTGAATCTCAACATATGCATAAAATAACAAACCTGTGAAAATTTGAGCTAAATCGGTCGTCGAAGTTGCGAGATATTGAAAAAAGGAAAAACAGCTCCCTCTGAAGTGACTAGTGTTCGAGAAAGGGGTAATTTTCCACGAATTTGATTTCGAGACCTCAGATTTAGAATTTGAGGTCTCGAAATCAAGCATCTGAAAGCACCCAACTTCGTGTGACCATGGTGCGACAAGGATGTTTTTCCTTGTCTCAAGGGTCCTGACTCATTTCAGGCCAGGCTGACTTGGAAAGTGATTCAAATCAGGGTTTAAAGCAGCATTATGCTGCTTGACCCATTTCAGGGTTTAAAGCAGCATTATGCTGCTTGACCCATTTCAGGGTTTAAAGCAGCATTATGCTGCTTGACCCATTTCAGGGTTTAAAGCAGCATTATGCTGCTTGACCCATTTCAGGGTTTAAAGCAGCATTATGCTGCTTGACCCATTTCAGGGTTTAAAGCAGCATTATGCTGCTTGACCCATTTCAGGGTTTAAAGCAGCATTATGCTGCTTGACCCATTTCACAGAAGTGGGTCAGACAGTACGGGACATGGATTCAGGTCAATTCTGACCAAGCAGTATTTACAGTTAACCGAGTATGTATAGTGTTTGTCACGCATTAGGTGCAATGTAAAACTAAATGGGGGTATGCTTTTAACAGATAACTATTCTTCGAAACCTTTGTCCATGTGTATATTTATTCGATTTTAGTTCAAAAAATTAAAACTCCATGGGGAATTTTTGAAAATTGTGACAATTCTATTTCATTTATCGTTTTTTTTCTTCAGTTTTTGATAAAAAACAACATTTACTTGTAAATATTTCGTTATATTAAGAAGTCACATTCATCATTGTTGATACCTCAGACAGTTTCGCTATTCCTATAATCTTTAATCGACTGTTCCAAATCTTGCATGGTCGTGGCCGTGCGGTAAAAGCCCCCCGCCTTCGGCTCGGGACTTTATCGCACCTGTCGGTTTTAAATGTCCGTTTAAAGACCTCGTTACTACCCTTATATTGCTTCCTTTTTTAATAAACAATCTTATTTCGATCGCAAGAGTGGGCTGGCGGATCGGTAAATGATAAGTGGGCTTTCAGATATTGTTTTATTGTTTTATTTTTATGCCGAATAATTACTTAAAGCCTTCTAGCCCTGTATGTTACCCTTAATTTTATTTTGACCATAAACTTTTATTTTAAGATTATGAGCAATTGATAGTTTAACATTTTGGCATTGTCTGCTAGAATGTACAGTTAGAGCTCAAACCTCCAGCTGTCAAACACATTGCCGGATAAACTTGAGTGACACATTTGAATTTTAACACCTGTTTGTTAAACAAAAGAAAACCCACTACAGCAATGTATTACATTATAAACAATGGTCTACATAAGCCATCTGGAAATCACATCATGAAAACCATTAATTTGGAGTCTAAATAGTTGTAGTGTAATAGTTTCTCAGTTCGACAGCTGTCGATCTAGGATGTCACCTTTTATCAAAGCAAAGCCTAGTAGCTTGTTCACACACCATCCCAGACGAGTGCACTAAAGCAATGTAAACGTGGCTAAGTGGCATAGCTAGGCGCGTACACGAGTCACCTGCGCCTAGGTACGTGGTATGGTTGTCGACTCAATTGCCAAGCAAACATTAGACCGTGTGCTAAAACTAGCCAGGATTGCCTGTGTGCTTTTTGCTGTGTCTACATTCAAATTTCTATACACTTGGCCAGCCTGAAGAAAGTTTGTGCAAACTGACGGGGCTTTTAATGAATAATAGAAGGCTAAAAAGCCTTAACTTGTAGGCATTGAGTCTGACTTCATTATTTACTGTTGGTAAACTTTGAGATAATCATTTAACCACAATATATTACACATTGCGTACTCAATTTGAGTGGCTCACTTCACTTTGGGTGCGAACATGGCGTTTGGACACAAAACATTATTTTGGAATAATGTTTCGTTCATAGTCCATGTACCGCTTTTGTTTGTTTTAGCGATTGCAAGCCACTCGATCTCCAAACATCATTGAACACTTGATCTGTTTAGGGGTTGGGTGGAGGGAGGTGGGGTGCTCAATGTTTTTATACAGCATTGAAGATAGCCGCGCTATGAACTTTGGGAGAAAAGAAAAGCAAATTCGATCAAAACTAGAAACCGAAGCACAATGCAAATTGAATACAATAATAGTATTGTTTTTATTTATTACAGAAAATGGTTATATGATATAACTTGCCTTTCTGCGACTTTACTTGAAAAGTTCTCCTCATAGTATTCCGAAGATTCCTTTACTGCAATTCCATAATAATGATACCTGTCAGAAAATACCAGTATTGCTGTTTATTATTTGTTATAAATAACTATTCCGTTACACCACAACTATGAGTAATAAAGACAGTGTACACTATTGGTAATTGTCAAAGAACAGTCTTCTCACTTGGTGTATCTCAACATATGCATAAAATAACAAACCTGTGAAAATTTGAGCTCGATCGGTCGTCGGAGTTGCGAGATAACTATGAAAGAAAAAAACACCCTTGTCACACGAAACTGTGTGCATTTAGATGCTTGATTTCGAGACCTCAAGTTCTAAACTTGAGGTCTCGAAATCAAATTCGTGGAAAATTACTTCTTTCTCCAAAACTACGTCACTTCAGAGGGAGCCGTTTCTCACAAAATGTTATACTATCAACCTCTCCCAATTACTCGTTACAAAGTAAGGTTTTACGACAATAATTATTTTGAGTAATTACCAATAGTGTCCACTGCCTTTAAAGCCTATATTCACTTTCGGAACAGAAAAAAAATGTTTGCAGATTTACAAATAACTTACAGGGTTTACAGGAGGTAATGGTGAAAGACTTTTATTGAAAAATTATTCCATGAAATTATTTACTTTTTGATAAAAAATTACAAATTCTCGATATCGAGAATTACGGATTTATTGTAAACACATGTCATGACACGGCGAAACGTGCGGAAACAAGGGTGGGTTTTCCTGTTATTTTCTCCCGACTCCGATGACCGATTGAGCCTTAATTTTCACAGGTTGTTTTATTTAATATATAAGTTATGATACACGAAGTGTGGCCTTTAGATGGACAAAACTGTTTACCGAAAGTGTCCATTGGCTTTAAGGGCCTGACGCTGACTTTGGGTTTTTGAACATAAAGTTACTAAAAACATACTGTGTTTTTAAACACATTTTATTTTAAGAAAATATCACTATTTTCTAGGTAAATAAGAATATAAGAAATTATTTATTTATTTATTGAGCCAACGTTAAATTGTTAAAAACCAAAACATCGGAAATGTTAGCGCACCTCGAGCTCTCTAGAAGTTTCAATCACCAAATTGGCAATAAGGATTGGCAATCCCGAACAAAGACACTGACAAATTAACAGAGAAACCGCCAATAATAAGCCTTTTGGAGGTATGGCGGACGTGATAGGAGTGTACTGTTTGGTTTGGGTGTATGCACACAAACTTACCCAAACCGTATAGTGTTGTAGCATTTTGTCCGCCATAACTCAAAAAGGTACATGTATATGGGGCTGGATTGCTTAGTTGGTATAGATTACTAGCACGTTTACTCATGAGGTCGCATGGTCAAATCTATTTGTACTTCATTTGTCTTTATTCACCCCAATCGAGTCTGTTTCCCTTCTGGGCCCTATTTAATAGAGCTACTTAATCAAGAAAAACACTGCTTAAAGGATTCGGGTACCCTAAAATGTCCACAGATTCACATAAAACTTACAGGGTTTGAAGAGAATGATTGTGGAAAGCTTCCCTTCAAATATTACTAACTAAGGTTGTGTAGTTTTGAGAAATGAGTAAAACAAGTCACAAAATCATTTTCGTCTCATGAGACCAAAATGATATTATACCAAAACCATAGCAAAACTGGATAATACGTTTTTACATGCTAAAACTGAGACGAAAGGTATTACTTTTACTCAATTCTCAAAAACTACAGCACCTCAGTAAGTAAAATTTCAAGGGAAGCTTTCTATTATCATAATCTTCAAACTGTGTAAGTTTAATGTAAATCTGTGGACATTGTGTTTTTTGTTAGGAAAAAGTTCATATACCCTTTAAGCAGAAACATCCTTGCTTAGTAAAATCAGAGTACCGACCAAGACTCAACTCAATTGT